>NC_047041.1:69215402-69515696 GCF_011762595.2 Tursiops truncatus | reverse complement strand
ATTAAGTAGTGTATTGTTTAGCCTCCATGTGTTTTTATTTTTTACAGATCTTTTCCTGTAATTGATATCTAGTCTTATAGCATTGTGGTCGGAAAAGATACTTGATACAATTTCAATTTTCTTAAATTTACCAAGGCTTGATTTGTGACCCAAGATATGATCTATCCTGGAGAATGTTCCATGAGCACTTGAGAAAAATGTGTATTCTGTTGTTTTTGGATGGAATGTCTTATAAATATCAATTAAGTCCATCTTGTTTAGTGTATCATTTAAAGCTTGTGTTCCCTTATTTATTTTCATTTTGGATGATCTGTCAATTGGTGAAAGTGGGGTGTTAAAGTCCCCTACTATGAATGTGTTACTGTCGATTTCCCCTTTTATGGCTGTTAGTATTTGCCTTATGTATTGAGGTGGTCCTATGTTGGGTGCATTCTTCCTTGTTTTTAAAAACAAGAAGATACTCTAAAATACCTTCTTCAGGATTGGAACTGTTCCATCTTCATTTTTTTTGTTTCTGTATCTTCTAGGACAATGCCTGCCACAGGGTAGTTAATATTTTTTAAATTAATATAGGAAATATGAAATTATACAGTGTAACAGAGTTATATCTCGTATAAGGCCCAGAAACTCTGCAGTGTCCTTCTTTCTTGGGTAGTAAAGACAAGGAAAGGAGACCCTGTTACTTAGGATTTTAAAATAATTTTCCTGAGTATAGAGACCATGCCTTCCTCAGTTTTATATACTCAATGCTTAGCATGTAGTAGGCATTCATAAATATTTGTTGAGTGCATACATTGATATCCCTCAACTAAGGGGAGTCATAACTGAGCATAGTTAACAAACCTAAAGAAGAAATAAAAGCTCTGTACAAAAAAAATCTGCTGTTTTACTTGAGACTAAAAAAAAATTCCTGAAGCCATTATTATAACTATTATATATTGAATTGCACTATGTGCTATATACTTTGCTAGGTGCTTTTTAAATAACTGATATCAAAGCTTCACAACAATTTGCAAGAATCTTTATTTTATAGATAATGAAGCTTAAGAAATGTTAAATACTTGCCCATAATCATAGAGTTACCGAGCGAGTGGTTCAGCTGGGATTGAGTCCTTAAGTCTGTCAAACTCCAAAAACCCATGTACTTTCCACTGTGCCAGTATAACTCAACATTTATATAGGTACTTAGTATGTGTCAGGCAGTGTGCTAAATTTCTGGAAAACCAGAATAAATAATAGGTAATCCCTTACCTCAAGGAGTTTACAGTTTGGTGGGGGAAGAATGATTAAATGGCACCAGTAAGTTACAGCAGTTCATTTTAGCTGAGGGAAAAGGGGAAATTCTTCCCCAAAAGTTTTTGAGCTAGGCCTTGGAAAACAGTGGAGGCAGGGTGGGGCATATATTTGGAAATGGTTAGTGTCTTGTGTGACTGAAACCTGATAAGCACAAAAGTATCATATTCCGAGACAAAACTCTGTAGCCTGATCAAAGCCAGCCTGATCAAAGCCTTGAGTTTCAGTCTTCCACTCTGTCTGTTCAGGTTCAAATCATCTGTTTAATAGATTTATTATATCCTTCTCCCATCCTTGAATAGTTCCCCAGTTAAATCCATTTTACACATCATGGTGGGATCCATCATCTGAAAATGGAATGTAGACACTCTCCTGCTCAAAAACTTCTGGAGCTTTCCATTTTATACAGATTTAAGTTGATATAATTAAGCCTATAATTAAGGGTCTATATTCTGACCTCAACATCCATTGCAATATTATTTTCTACTACTACCTTTTATTTATCTTGGTTAGTCTGTCATCATTATTTACAACAAAAATATATGTGCTATCACAGAGGTATGAACAAAGATATATGTCTTGCTGGCTATTCTAGGCTGTAAGATTCTTTTGGATAGGATCTAAGATTAGCATCATGTCTTGTGTATAAACCATGATTCAATAAAATTTTATTGTATTAATATATGAATGAATGTGGTGAGAGAGGAGTAGGTTTATGTGGTAAGAAGTTTTTAATTTTAGACATGTTAAATTTAAAGTATTAGTGGAATACCAAGTGAAGTTGTCTAGTAGACGGTTAGAAATATGGGCTTCAAAGTTAGGAGAGAGCCATAAATGTGGAAATCACCCATCTAGATATGATGGGCAAACTAGTAGAGTGATTGCATTCACCCAATGAACATGTAGAAGACAGTTACTTGGAAAAGAAAAAAAAAAAAAAGTAGAATGAGGAAGAAGAGCCTGAGATTAAAAGATAGATAGTTTTTTCTCCAAAATCACTTTGCTGTTCTTGCCAATTATAAAAGTAGTATGTGAATATGAGGCTCAATAAAGTATGGTAATCCGTACAGTGAACTACCATGTAGCCATTAAAAAGAAAGAGGAAGCTCTGCAGGTACTGATATGGGACAATCTCTAAGATACATTGTTGAATGAAAAAAGGAAGATACAAAACAGTGTATACGTTATACTGCATTTGTATTAAAAAGACAGAAAAGAATTAATATATATGCATCAAATATGTCAACAAAGATACCCAAGAAGTAACTGCTAATATTTGTAGACTCCATGCTTGTGGTGGTGGCTGGGGGCTGAGTGCACTGGTAGCAGCAAGACTTTTCACCATCCTTTTTGTATCTTTTGAATTTTAAATTACCTGAATCTATTAGCATATTAAAAATTAACCATAAGTGAATACATAAGTAAATAAAATTAGATTTTAAAAAAGTCAGAGTCACAAAGGTAAGCAGACTTACATGAAGATAAAACAACCCTTTGTAGAAAATGTGGAAAATGAAGAGGAAATAAAAATCACTCATAGTGCCATAGTTGTGAGGTAACTAGTTAACATCTAAATGTAAATCCTTCTAGTTTCTTTTTTCTATTAATTTGGAGGATATACATTTTGTTTTCAATATTATTAATGGTTATACTTTAGTTTTTACTCTAATCAAGATTAAAACAATATCTCAGTGTCTCCTGACTCCCCTGTCAAATGTGTGAAGAATTTAACACTTTTCCTTTTGCCCTTTTCTTCCCTCCCTCACTTTCAGGATAATATAATTTAGGATTTAGGTACAGATTTTTGTTATTGCATCAGTTTTTATTTTACAAATATTTTCCATCAATAATAGTTTGGCATAGTTTTAGGCTTTTAAATAACAGGTTTATTGAGATATAATTCACATACCACATAATTCACCTATTTAAAGTACACAATTAAATATTTTTGTAATATAGTCACAGAGTTGTGCAATTATCACCAAAATCAATTTTATCATCTTCTAAAGAAACCATGTATCCATCAGCAATTTTTCCTTCCACTTCCCCAAGCCCTAGGCAGCCACTAATCTACTTTCTGAATCTATAGTTTTGCCTATTCTAGCCATTTCATATAAATGGAATCATACAATATGTGGTCTCTTGGGATTAAGTTTGACTTAGCATAACGTTTTCAGGGTTCATTCATATTGTGGCATGTATCAGTACTTTATTCCTTTTTATAGCTGAATAGGATTCCATTGTGTCATATACCACATTTTGTTTATTCATTCATCACTTCATGTGCATTTGGGTTGTTTCCACTATTTGGCTATTATGAATAATGCTGTTATGAACATTTATGTACAAGTTTTTGTGTGAAAATGTTTTCAGTTCTCATAGGTGTATGTCTAGGAGTGGAATTGCTGTCATGAGGTTACTCAGTGGTTATCTTTTTGAAGAACTGTCAGATTGTTTTCCAAAGTGACTGCGCCATTTTACATTCTCACCAGCAATGTTTGAAGGGTCCAGTTTCTCCACAGCCTGGGCAATACTTGTTATTATCTGGTTTTTTTAATTATAGCTATCCTAGTAGATGTGAAGTTACCTTCAGTTTTGAAACCAAATCTTTGAGATGTTTTGTGGTAAAAAATGAGGTGTGCAAAACACCAAGTATACCAATGGCTATGTATACTAATGACATGTATTAAAGTTCAGAGAGAAAGAGATAAAATCTTATTAATTTACACCAATGGCTCTCAAACTTCAGTGCGCATTGGAATCGCCTGGAAGATTTTTTGTGAAAGCTTATATTGTTGGGCCCTACCTGAGTTTCTTAATCAGTTAGGACTGTGATGTGTCAGAAGATTTTGTAACAAGTTTCTGGATGCTGCTGCTGGTCTGAGGACCACGTTTCGAACCAGTGATTTGACAAACATGTTGGTAATGCTTCCTTTGTGCCCAGTTTCTTCCTTAAGTGTTTTATATATGTTAATATCTCATTTTACAGGTGAGGAAATTGAGGCATATACAGATTAAGTAACTTGCCAAGGAAATGGAGGCATATAAAGGTTAATGTGCTCAAGATCACGTATCTAAAAACAGTAGAGCTGATGGCTTGCTCTGGCTGTAATGTTTATGTTCTTAATCACTATGTTATGCTGCTACATGTAGAGTTAGTTCACACATGGTATACAGGATATTTATTGAATGAAAACTTGCAAATAATCAATTTCCTACAAATTTGTGATGCTCAATTCCAAGAAATAATTGTTCTCTTTCAAGACAGTAATCTAAAAAATCAAGGATTCCTTCAATGTGCTTGTGTCTAGTAGTTAATCACTTCATTCATTACCGTGTCCAGTAATTATTAAAATATTTTTGTGTTTATTTTTTATGATATTTTATGTTTAATGTAAGGTAGGACTACTGTGAATTATAATTTTTATAACAGCAAGTATTGTTGAATATCTAAGTAGTTATATGACCTTGGAGTGTCACTTGGGTTTCAGTTTCTTAGTCAAACTATGCTTCTGTGATTTGGATTTAGTTGTTCCATTGTAATACTCAGATGATGAAAATCATTCTTTAGTTGAGAAGGGGAATTTAGTTCAGCAGATGGAATTTTCTCAGTTTTAAGATTTTCTCCCTTAAAATTTTCTCAACTTTAGAAAAGTTACTGATGGAAAAACAGAGTTGATCATGCTTTATTTGACAGCATGTTTCTCTATGGACATTTGTGTTTGGGACTATGATTTTATATTGAATTACTCATCATTTCTTTATACAGTTTTTCCTATTTTGTATATCAGTATTTCATGATGTTTTATAATTTATTAATGTTTTATCATTTAGACTGGGGTGAAGTTTCTAAAGCTTGTACTACCTCAAATATTTTGTGATATACCTTGACCATATACAAATTAAATTCAGCACACTTTACTAAACATTTCTAGGGGATGCATAAGAAAGACAATTAAATAAATTAAAATTTTAATTGTGATAGTTTTAATTCAGTTTACTAATTAGTAAAATGTATCAGAAAAATTTGTCAAAGACTTGGAAATGGGCAAAACAAAATCACTGGGTTTCTTTTCAAGGGAATGCTGAATGTTTAGGGGCCCTAGAGGGTTTATCTGATTCTATATGAGTGTGTACTTTTTGTCATGTTTGATTGACTAGGCTGTTTTACAGCTCTGCAGGGATAAAAGTTAAATTGTAGAAAACTGAAAACAATGCAAATGTTTTCTGCCCATAGCAATGTAATTGATTCCTATTCTTGGTAATGCAAAAGAATTTTTTTCCAGTAGAGAATATAAATCTCTGTAAGTCAGATTCTATTATGAATTGATTTTCACTTCTTACTGGTTTCCTCGTTAATATGTTAAATAAAATCCCTGGCACTTAACATTTTAACTCATGATTGCTGTCCTTGTTGTTTGTATTTATATGAGAGTCATGAGTTTACCATTTTGGAAATTATACTTTAGAATTTTTAACTAATAAAATACACATGCAAATAGCTAAATGTAAGCATATATGTATATGAATTTTTAAGAAGTACTCATATGATGTGCTGGAAGTATTAAAACAGCTCTTATTTTTTAAACTATGAGCAGCATTTTCCCTTATTACAAACAATGCATGTACACTTAAGATAAATTAAAATATATTCATAAGCAAGAAGAAAATTAAAAACATTTATGATCTCACCACCCAGAAATAATAACTGTTATGACCTTGGAATTCAGTGTTTCAGATTTATATTTTGTGTTTATTTAATTTTTTTCTAAAATAGGATAAGATTGTATCATTTATTGATTTAAATGATTTAAGCCTTTTTTTTTAAACTTAGGATATAAATGAGCACCTTTTTGACACTTAGTTTTTGAAGATTGTATTTCAGCATTTCTAAGGAGAGGGAGCTAACAAAGCTTCTTGTCAGCAATTTTAGTTGTAATAACTTTGCAGGTGACATGTCATTATGTTAAAAATGAAAGGATGTTAAGTAGGCACATGAAAGCACCAAATACAGAAGAAATTAAAGCAAAAATATTTTAATACTCTGTATTCGAGAGATGGTCACTCTGTATGGGATCTCAGAAGTCTGCCTATACACATTACCATGATGAATGAAATCTTTTTTTTTTTAATTGTTTTTGTTTTATTTTAGAAAAGAAGCTGGCATGGAGGTTATTGGGGGATTTTAAGGGTGGGGAAGAACCCAAGACTACAAAGGAAATGAAGCCTGGAAAATCAGTATGGTAAAGCAGTCCTATCCTAGCTGTTAACATTTAAAAAGCCCTTTCAAGGACTATAGAAATAAAGGCTACAAATGTCTGGAGCTTGAAATGGCTTTTATACTTTTGAACCTGTTATGAAAGCTTTTCTTAGAACTCTCCTTCCTTCCCCTCCCCCAAAACAAAATAGTTAAAAAAAAAAGAGAGAGATTAAACAGGAAAAGACCAGACATAAAGGATGTTACCATAGCTTATTTTAAATTTCTGAGCCAGAAGAATGGCTTCTTCTTAAGATAGAAAGAAAGAGAAAGAAAGAAAGAAAGAAAGAAAGAAAGAAAGAAAGAAAGAAAGAAAGAAAAGAAAGAACAAAGAGGAAGAATTGCTTCAAAGTCTGAAGGAAACAAAGAGAATAAGTGGTTATAGCCTTGAATCTTGTGAATTGCTCGTAGCTCAAATGTAGCTGCATTTCCAGCAGGAATCAGCACTTTGATTTTGTTGCTACTAAACTGGTTTATGCACAAGTTACAAAAGTGAAAGAGAAAGAGGCAATGTGCATTGAGACGACTCTGTTTTTAATACAGTATTTGGTTGAACACAAATGTTCTGTATGTTTTCATAAAGAGTAAGTTTAAAAAAATGTTCAAAGGACATGGATTGCTAATTCTTATAAAGTTCCTCACCAGAAGGCTGAGTATGATGTTCCTTCCTTGTTTTATGATTTATTCATTATTTTATTACAACAGAAATGGGAGAATGAATGACAGGCTTGTAGTTTTTGTCCTTTTAGCATTATAAACCATCAAGATTATAGAGGGACTCCAAGTCTCTCTAATGGAGTCTAACTCTACTTAAAAACTTTTAAAGTCTTTCCATGTAATATGGAAGTTCTAAATTTTAGTCCTATCACTGCTATCAATTTAATCACGGCCATGTCACCTAAACTCTCTTAGAGCCAAACTAGTTTATTTTTTTTCCATCTGCAAAACTCTGTAATTCTGTGAATTTAAAAACTGTGGAAGTATTGTTAAGGATAAAATCCTCTTTAAAAAGCAAATCTCAATTAAAAAAAAAGATTCCTAAATTTCAGATGATGTCTTAATTTAACTAGTAATATAAAATGAAATTTTAGTGTGACCACAGAATTTCATTTTTTGAATTTCTTTAATAGAAATACTATAGATATACAGAAAAGTGTACAAATTCTAAGTATATAATTCAGTTGTCACAAAGTAAACATATCTATGTGATCACTGCCCAGGTCAAGAAATAAAACACTTTGGGACTTCCCTGGTGGTGCAGTGGTTAAGAATCTGCCTGCCAATGCAGGGGACATAGGTTCGATCCCTGGCCCAGGAAGATCCGATATGCCACAGAGCAGCTAAGCCTGTGTGCCACAACTATGGAGCCTGTGCTCTAAATCCCGTGAGCCTCAACTACTGAGCCCGTGTGCTACAACTACTGAGCCCATGTGCCACAACTACTGAAGCCTGCATGCCTAGAGCCCGTGCTCCGCAAGAGAAGCCACCACAGTGAGAAGCCCACGCACAGCAATGAAGAGTAGCCCCTGCTCACCACAACTAGAGAAAGCCCACACGCAGCAACAAAGACCCAACACAGCAAAAATAAATAAATAAATAAAATGGTTAACTTAAAAAAGAAAAAGTAAATAAAACATTTTAAGTGCCCCTTAAGTCTTCCCTCCCAGCTACTACCTTTTCTTCCTTCCCAAAGATAGCTGTCTTGACTTTTAAGAACATAAATTAATTTTCCCTGTTTTTGAGTTTTATTTAAATAGAACCATACAGTATGTATAATTTTATATCTAGCTTCTTTTATACAATGTTGTATTTGAAAGTACGTGGTAAAATTTAAGGTGTTACCATGATCATGATCATGATCATGATCACCATAAGGAGAATTTAGTTTTTTGTAAGAGGAGGAGAGATAAACAGTTTAGGTTACAGTAGAACTCTGTTTATTACAGTTGGGCCAGTGTTGTACTATAGAAATAAAAAGTAGTCACAAATATGAGTCATGTATGTAATTTAAAATTTTTAGTAGTCACACTAAAAAAAGTAAGAAGAAACAACGTTAATAATGTATTTTATGAAAATCAATATATCCAAAATATTACTCTTTCAACATGCAATCAATATAAAAAGTATTGAGATAGTTAACATTATTTATTTATACTAAGTCTTCAAAACTCCAGTGTGTACTTTATTTTTTTAATTAATTAATTAATTAATTTTTGGCTGCGTTGGGCCTTTGTTGATGAGTGCCAGCTTTCTATAGTTGTGGTGAACAGGGGCTACTCTTCGTTGTGGTGCGCGGGCTTCTCATTGCAGTGGCTTCTGTTGTTGCGGAGCACAGGCTCAAGGCGCATGGGCTTCAATAGTTGTGGCATGTGGGCTCAGCAGTTGTGGCTCGCAGGCTCTAGAGCACAGGCTCAGTAGCTGTGGCACATGGGCTTAGTTGTTCTGCGGCATGTGGGATCTTCCCTGACCAGGGCTTGAACCCGTGTCCCCTGCCTTGGCAGGTAGATTCTTAAGCAGTGCACTGCCAGGGAAGTCCTCAGTGTGTACTTTATACTACAGCACATCTCAGTTAGGGGTAGTCACATTTCCAGTAGCCCAATAAGCCACAGATTGCTATTGGCTACTATATTGGACAGCACAGGTTAGGGGCTTTCCATGATAGAATGGGAGAGTGCTCAGTGCTGTACAAACTTGATATTATTAACTCATGCTTTTAGCTATATTCCACTATAATGTATACTAATAGTGGGTTGTTAGTTTATGTTTGAGATATAGGATTTTGAGTTTCTAAAGTGAATAAGAAAGAGCTCTGAACTCTACCACTGAAATTTGTTTTTTGAAACTTTTTCAACAGGACTGTTTTGCCAGAGTTTAAATGACAACTTTTAAATCAGAACCATGAACCTATAGGAGTCCAGTATATTCTGAAGTAATTTGCATACTAATGAGCAGCAGCAAGAGAGACATTTGGTGGACTAAAAAGACCTAATGAAAATTAAGAGACACAGGCACTTCCCTGGTGGCACAGTGGTTAAGAATCCACCTGCCAATGCAGGGGACATGGGTTGGAGCCCTGGTCCGGGAAGATCCCACATGCTGTGGAGCAACTAAGCCCATGCGCCACAACTACTGAGCCTGTGCACTGCAACTACTGAAGCCCACGTGCGTAGAGCCAGTGCTCCGCAACAAGAGAAGCCACTGCAATGAGAAACCCGCGCACTGCAACGAAGAGTAGCCCCCACTCGCAGCAACTAGAGAAAGCCCAAGTGCAGCAACAAAGACCCAACGCAGCCAAAAAAAAAAAAGAAAACTAAGAGACACAACATTCAGAGCAATTGGTAGGTAAATAACAAAGGTTATATAATAACTGTGAAATTTTAATGAGGGAAAAACAATAGACATGACTGACTATATGAAAATGACTTTGCTGTAAACTGAATGTTTATGTCCCCCCAAATTCATATGCTGAAACCTAATCCCCAATGTAATGGTATTTGGAGGTAGGGCCTTTGGGAGATGATTAGGTTATGAGGGCAGAGCTCCCTTGACCCTTCCACCATGTGAGGACACAGCAAAAATACAGCCATCTATGAACTAGGAAGTGGGTTCTCACCAGACACCAATCTGCCGGGGCCTTGATCTTGGACTTCCCAACCTCCAGAACTGGTAGAAATAAATGTTTGTTTTTTAAGTCACCGAGTCTATGGTATTTTTGTTATAGCAGTCCAAATGGACTAAGACAAACTTTGAAAGTTTAGCATAGTAACTTTAGGGAAGTTGGAACTCAAACAAAATTTCCATAGAAGCAGATTTTTTGTTTTTGAGAACAGTGCTATAAATAATGTTCACTAGGATAGCCTACATAAATCTATCTGAACTGTAATATAGCTGAAATATTTATCATTTGCAGTAATAAATACTATTATATGCTAAAAGTAAAAGATTTGTATTTTATAGTTTTTAATACTTTTGAAAAATTATGTAGAATTCTTTAGAAGATGAGGAAGGAGGTAGATGATGACAAAGCTGTTTTTAAGGACTGTTAATGTTAATGATAGAGCTTAATTTTTCTAAATTTTTATCATGGAAATTTAAATATGTATACACAAGTAGACAGAATAATGAGTATTGATACTCTGTGTTTAGTAGGGAAGTAAAAGTTGTTGGTGAGAAAAGTTGGATCAAAGTTTTCTCCATCAGTCACTAGGTGACAATTGCAGCTTGAGATGGTTTAGTAGCTATTTGATTTGGGTTCTGGAGGAGTGGAAGGAGCTGGAGGTAGTATGTAGTTGTGACAGTGTCGACTGCATTGATTCATGAACTGAGTAGGTAGACCTATGGCTAAATGCTTTACAAACCAGAAATTAGATGCCAGAAGTAGGCAGTGTAGGATTCCTGGGTTTGATTGTTTCTTCTTTTACCTGTGGTTATTACTAACTGTGGATATTTTGCTTAGTTTCTTGTTTAGTTTCAAAATTACATGAATTTTATGTTTTGCATGAATTTTAGAGAGTTACTGGCTATTGGGAAAACTTACAGTAAATTTTTAGGGACAAAGTATGATTCCCTAAGAAAGTTTATTCTAGATGTATTATCCATATGAAATAAAACTTTTTGTTTATATTGTGAAGTAAATGATATATGTAATGTAAAATAGAGAACCATTTGTCTATATTTTCAAAACTTTCTTTAAAAACAAAAACAATTATGTAAAAGATTTTGACAATCAATGCTTTGTGTACCACTATTTCATATACGTATGTGTATGTACAAATATATAGATGTATATCTGTTCCTTTCTTGTATTATCTGATTTTGTAAATGGTTGCAAAAGTTTTTAGTGATATTTTTGGCCACTTTGTGGAAAACTTCTTAGTCATATTTTTGGATGGGGCTATCAGCATAAAGCAATGTGGTCTAGAAGAAAAAGCCTGAATCAGAAGTAAGAAAGCCTGGAGTTATTGTGGTTCTGTCACTTATTATGGTGTGATCTTGGGTAAATAAATTATCTTTCTGGATCTCAGTTGTTACTTGTGTAAAAAGAGAAGTTTGGACTAGATAATTTCTAAGATCCATTAAGGTGGCAGCATGATATAGTGAAAAGAATATTGGTTTTAGAATCAGGCATATTTGGTTTTCATTCATTCAGCAAGTATTTATTGAGAGCTATATTGTGCCAGGCACTGGAAATACTAATAAACAATATAAATCAATCAACTAATTAGTCTCTACCTTTATAGAGCTTATGTTCTGTTCTGGTAGACAACAAAAAGACAAGTACATAAAACAATTAAAAAATTTAATAAGTACCATAAGGAAACAAACAAGGGATTCTTGACAGTGTGGTTTGGGACTGTTTCTTTGAGGTTGTGACTAAGGAGGAAAAGGAGCTAGAATTAATAGGGAAGTGTTTTAGGTAGAGGGAACAGCATCTGAAAAGGCCTTGAGGCTGGGAAGAACCTAGTGTGTTCTGGGTGCTGAAAGAAGAGCATTGTGAATTAGAGTGTAGTGAAAAGATAGGAGAATGGCATAAGATGAGGTTGGAAGGATAGGCAGGGTTTTGTAGATCATGCTATGGAGTTTGGATTTTATCCTAAGTGCCATGGTAAGCCTTTGCAGGGATTTTAGCAGAAGAGTGATTGATTTGATATTTTAAGAAACTAACTCTTATTACAATATAAAGAATGGATTAAAGGAGGTTTGAGTAGAAGTGAAGCTTTTGCACAGTCCAGTTGAGAAATAATGAGGACCTGAGTTAAGGTGGTATGGTGGAGATAGAGAGATGTAGAAAAATTTAAGATATATTTTAGAATTAGAAGCAGCAGAACTTTCTGATGAATTGGACATTGGGGATGATGGAAAGGAAGGAATAAAAGATGATTCTTAAGTTTCTGACTTGAACACAATTGGTAGACAGAATTTCTCTTTACTCAGATGGGGGAAGATGAACTGATTTGGGTGAGTAGGTATCATGATTTCTTTTTCGATTTCTTTGTTGGACACAATAAGTTTTCAGTGTCTTTGACATGTTTAGGTGATGATGTCAAGAAACAGAGTAGGTAATTAAATATTCAAATATGAAATTCATATAAGTCAGGGCTAGAGATACATATGTGGAAGTCATCAGCATAAGGATAGTATTTAAATCCATGGGAATGGGTGTACTATTCCAAGAAAAGAGACAAGTCTCAGGGGACTTTGGCCTGGGTCTGAGGAACTCTAGAACTTACAAGTCAGGTAGAAGAGGTAGATTCAACAGTGGAGACTAAGAGGTAGTGGCTAGCGAGGATGAAATAAACCAGGAGAGTATGGTATTCATAGGTGAAGAGGTCAGTGTTTCAAGAAGGAAGGAGGTGTTGATTGTGTTGAATGCTGATGAGAAATGCAAGTAAGATGAGCACAGAGAAATGACCACTGGATTTGGCAACATTTGATTTGAATTCTGGCCCTGCTACTTTCTATCTGTGTGAACTTGAACACTTCATTTCATATTACAGAGTCTCAATTTTCTTCGGAAAGGGGAATAACAATACTTCTCTCACACAGCTCTTGTAAAGTACATGATGAACTAACATGTCTTTACCTGGAGTTATGCCTGATAAATCTGGGATGCTCAGTTGATACTAATTTCTTTCTTCTCTAGGTGTGTGATGCCTTTTGAAAATTTAAATACAGTATACCTATCCCTTGCTTAAAGATGTTAATTTGTTTCTGAAAATTCTGCTGTTTAGTGAAAACCCATAAAATAAAAAATATTTCCATTAATTTTAATGGTAAAAATTATGATACGTATTATCCCAACCCAAGATACCCAGGCTCTTTACAGATAGAAAAATATATTATTTGAGGAACAATGAAAGCAAGTTTGTATAAATGATAGATAACATTTGAAAGCAAATAAATGTAGATTATACATAAACTATAAAATAATAAAATTTTATTGTATTTGTTGAAGGAGGAGAAGAAGAATGGATAATGGATGGTGGCTGGTGGAAGAGGAGGTATTCATTCTTTGGAAGGTATGTTCTTTCTGTACCATTTCCCCATCAACTTTTTAGCCTTTTAGGGGCTCATAATTATCTTGTCTTCACATGAATTTAATATGAACATATGGCACACTTTTAGAGTTTTACAAGATGCTACATCTTCATTGTTCATTAGCAAGGCAGAACATTTTGGGTCATGGTACAAAATGCAAAATTTTCCAGATGATATTGTCTGACTAGAAATTGTTAAGTTCGGTAAATTAGTGAGTGTTTTTGCCTGAAAGTGTAATATCAAAATATCACGTTTTATGGTATATTTATTTAGTGTGTTTTTGGGTGAAAAAGTTATTCTGGGAAAAAAATGATGTCATTTGAAAAGTAACACTTTTTTAGAGCCATTTTAAACTAATAAGCTACTATCTGATTTAAGTCCTTATTTACTGATCATCTACCCCAGGCATGGCTATGTTAGACTCTGTGAGGATAACTAAAAAGTTTATAATTTAATGAGTGGCTTTTAGCAGGCAGAATTTTTAGGTAATTCTTAATTTTAAAGGAAAAATTGTGAAAAAGAAAAGCCACTTTTTAGTGTCATCTCTCTCGAATAATGTGAAATGCTCTCTCAATTGAACAAAATTTGAAAGCCTAGTTTATATTAACTGGAAATGAGAGAATCTCATTACAAAAAAAAGTTTTTTAAAATTTTCTTTTAGTTAACATCTAAACCCCTAAACTGGGAAACAATCTTGTGGGGAATCATAAAGCCACTTTGGGTAGGAGTATGCATGTACCAGAGAACCACTGTCCAGGAAGGTTGAATTTCCACTGCACGCTGAACTTATACATCTAAGGCACATGTATTTCTTGGCAAAAATCTGAATTTCCTGCCAAAATCTTGGCATAGACAAGCATAAGATCACTGATTTCCAAGATAGGGCTCTGTGCCTTAAATATCCATGTGTAACTTCTTTTGGCATGATGCTTTCAAAAGAAATATATTTGGTAAATTATTCATTTCCCCCTCCAAACTATAAAGTTGCTATATGGTAACTTTAATAATCTGTTGTGCAACTGTTATTACTGGTTTCTGTTGTTTAGACCTTAATCCCAGAGCAATAGCATGTGCAAATTGAAAATCAACCCTCAAGACTTCCTTAGGTGAATATTACAAACTGAGACTTAAATGAATTTCTCTCTGACCATTTTCTTTTTGTATGATATTAGATTTAGTATCCAGGTTAGTAGCCCATCCAATGATGGGGTTTATAGACATCCCTAAACCTGAAAAAAATGGTTGAAATGAACTCAGGGGCGTTTTTTACTTTGCTGAAAGTAATTCTGTGTGGCTTATTTCAATTTATTTACTTTTTTCTCCAGAATTACTGTAAAGATTTTCTATTTCACTCATTACAGCACAGTGTTTTTCACATTTGAATAGACTGCATCAACATGAATTCTTTATAAGGACCTTAAAAACAAACTTTGCCAAGTCCCAGAATACAGAAGTGAATTCACATCCCAATACTCAGCTGCCTCATGAATAAAGGAGAGCCTGTGCCTGACACTTTGAAGCTGTAGCTGTTAAACCATACAGAATATTTACCTCAATAAATCATTATAAGAAACTAAGGTACAATTATACCCACAGAGAAAAAGAATTCAAAACACTGATTTATGTGTTTCAGTGCCTATTCCCTTTTCCCACTGTTTTGAATTTTATGCGTGTTTGTCATCTTTGGCTGCTCCTATGTATCTTTAAACTAATGGGTTCTGATTTTTTTTGACATTCCTCATTAAGTTTGTTATTTTCTTAGACACACAGACATGATTTGCATAGTGCACAACGTTTTACATTTAAAATTAACTATATCTCGTTTGTTAGGGCAGAAACAAAAAATGGAAAAAGTGACTTACTTTAAGTAAAACACTGACTTTGTGCAATTTGTGAGTGTTTAAACTGAAATTCCAAATTAAGGATTTCATTTAGCATTTATTTTGCAGTACTGAGAAAGAGTAAGGAACTGGGATGTAAACACGAAGAACCATCTTTTATTGAATTATTTTGTTTTTTTTAAGTGGTAATAGTCTATGGAAAGATACATTTGTTCACCAATGTGTATTTTGTCTTTCTGAAACTAAAAAAACCCAGAAGCAAAATAAACCAGTAATGTGGAAAAAGGAATGACAGTGAGGTTGACAAAGAATCAATGCACAGGGCTTCCCTGGTGGCGCAGTGGTTGAGAGTCCACCTGCCGATGCAGGGGACACGGGTTCGTACCCCAGTCCGGGAAGATCCCACATGCCGCGGAGCGGCTGGGCCCGTGAGCCATGGCCGCTGAGCCTGCGCGTCCGGAGCCTGTGCTCCGCAGCGGGAGAGGCCACAACAGTGAGAGGCCTGCGTACCGCAAAAAAAAAAAAAAAAAAGAATCAATGCACAGATAGGAGGATTTTTGCCTGGAATAATTAATTATGGTCACCCAGGTATAGTAGGAAAAAAATGGTTTTATAATGGTATGTTATAAATTGAAAGAATAGAAAAAGTATTTTAAAACAGCTAAATAATTTATCAAAAAGAATAAAATGTTTCATTGGTTTAATTTAAAACAATTTAAAGTTTATAATTTTAGAAAAACAAAGAACATGCTATCTCTGAGCCTTATCTATAGAAATAAGGGGCCGAATTTAGTTTATTGAAGTTAGGTGATCAGTTTGGGTCACAGAGTTGTACTTTTAAACAATGTAATGTTATCTAAATGTTACCCCCTTTTTCTATCCATGTAAAATTGAAGATATTAGTTGGATTAGAGTCAGAGTTTTAATGAATTCTTTATTATCCAAGCACTCATGCTTATAAGATTTCTCTTATTTTACCTTTTCATGTGGTAGGAATTTAAGGATACATATAGATTGTAGGTTATCTGAGATTCTGGGATCTTCTCTTCCTATTCTCCAGTATTGCAACCTGTTTATTTCCTTTCAATCTGAGTAAAATTGATGGTTCCTTCCATAGCAAATTAGACTTGTTTGTTTGACATGGAGCTGTTTAAAGGTGAGAGGTTAAAGTGGAAGTTCTATAATTGGCGAGAGAAGTTAAGGCACTTCATTGAGATTTATTCATTCATTCAACAAGTGTTTACTGAGTACCTGCTGGTGAGAGAAAAACAGAAAAAGTATAGTTATATGACAGCTATTTGCAACGTGTATCACAGAGTGATACTTTTGAGCAAAATAAAAATTCCTCTGTGTTATAATTCACAAGTGATGCTCCATGGGTAAAATTTTAAAGCATAAGCTATCAGGTTTGAACACGTTATAAAAAAGATGAAATAAACAACTAAGCACAAATACATTTTTTAAAGTAAGTTTGTTTTTGATGGGGGGAGAAGTAAAAGCCAAACATATATCAAGTTTATCTTATAGCACTCAAGCTTTCCATTAGCATTCTCCTCTACTTTCCAGCTTATACTTCTAGTTTATATTATTATGAAACACTTTGAGAAACTCAAAAGTGAAAAAGCCCTTCATAATTTAGCATTAGCATTAGCATTAGCATTCTCCTCTACTTTCCAGCTTATATTTCTAGTTTATATTATTATGAAACACTTTGAGAAACTCAAAAGTGAAAAAGGCCTTCGTAATTTAAATAAGTCTTTGTAGTTAAAAATTCCTCTGGGCTGGAACCAGGCACAGAGGTCTCTTTCTATCTTGAATAATTTTTTTCATAAAAAATATTCACTAGTCATTTTTTTAATCAAACGATTTAAAAGAATGTTTCTGGCAGTTATAAAATAATTAAATGTTTCATTACCATGTGTTCAGAGAATCTTACAATGACCAGCTTACAAGTATAGTTTAATCATTTAACATTAACATATGAAATATTTTGTGACACCCTCATGGTCATTAATCCATATTTGTGAACTATATATTTTCCATGTATTATATTACACTGATCAGTGTGATTTGATCATGTAGTAACACATTCTATGGACACACTCTGTAACTTATTAAAGTATAAGCAAATAAGGTATATTTTTAATGCTGCAGGAAAGTAAATTCAAATTTCATGCCACTTGTGACCTTATAATAATTGTTTTATTTATTATTTATTTATTTGCTAAACATTCAAGGGAAACCTATTCCTTAAACAGATGTATGGAGAAAAATTTTATATATATGTTTATTGCATAGGTAGTTTCTTTGACATGGACTGTTTCAGTTGAGATGTAAAATCCAATATTTAGGATTTTTCTTTCCTTGTTCATAAAATATTACAGTACAACACAGGCTTTCTGAAGGTGTCTGGGCCATCAAACACCTTCAGAAGACTGGGGACTCAGGAAAACAAGAAGGCTGGCCAGTGGGCTTGGAATAGGGAATCTTCCAAATTCTCCATGCCTAGAGGGAATGAAGGATACTAGTGGAAAAAAGTGATTGAACTTCAGAGCTAGCCAGTGTCCTTGGACTGGGAAAAGGTCTGTAAGAGGAAGGTTCTGATGTTTGTAGAAGTGTTTTCCAATGGTCTGACTCAGAAAGTCATATAGAGTAAATTTAACAATTTACATAGTCAATGTGTTTTCCTCAAGTAGCATACTCATTAATTGCTGGTACAGGGATATAGGCTGTATTTCATAGAAGGGTTAAAGCACTTCAGAGAAATTATCTCTTCTAATAAACACCAGCATAGTGTTTTTGAAAAATACATGGAAGCTTTTCTTTAGAATATAAAGTATTAGCTGATAAGAATTTGGGAGTTTGTTTTAAATATGTATTACAGTGGCTAGCAAAATTGCATGAACATTAGCATACGTAATTGATGTTTTATAATAAAAAATACAATTAGACAGATAATCCATCAATTCTTTTATTAGTTTGTAAATCATTTGTGAATTTTCTCAAATTATTAATAAAATATTTTCATTTCATAAACACTTTAAAATAATTAAATTCTTTAAATATTTAAATTTAGACTAACTCCAGGAACTAGATAAGTGTGTTTTAAAGTCAATAATAGGGAAAAAAATATATGTCACATCTGAAAAGTTTATTCTCTATTTTGAATTTATAATGTAGGAGATGATAACATAGTATGATATAGTTTGAAGTGCTCTGAAATTGTAATAGAAGACAGAGGTTTTTGTCTTTGCTCTACATTAGGGAAGTAACTCTCTAGGTCTCAGTTTTAGTTGGTTAGTTTTTGGAGGAATGCTGTGTTTTTAAAGTAAACTTCACACTAAAAGCTACAGCATAATGAGTAATTAATTGAAAGTGAATAATAGTATACAAAGTTAGAAAAATCACAATCAAGTTTATAAAAATATCAAAAATTTTTTCAAGGAAATCAAAGCATCTAGGTATATGCTATCCAATTTGGTTGCCACTGACCACATTTGGCTATTTAAATTTCTATTTAAATTAACAAATATTAAATAAAATTCAGAATTTAGTTTCTTAGTCTCACTTAACCATGTTTCAAATTCTCAATAGTCACAAGTGGCTAGTGGCTAGACGGATATAGAACATTTCCATCATGGCAGAAATTTCTATTGTACAGCACTAATCTAGGTGCTCAAATGGTCTTGATTTCTGTAGTAGTCAAGGGGCATTATAGGTATAACCTATAATCCAGATTTCCTACTGTATATCATTGTATCACAGGCATGTAAGTTGATATCTGCTTTTGTCAAATGGATTATTTTTGGGCTTGGGGCTAGTGCTGTCAGTCCAGAGAACTCCCAGTATTTATTAGTTTAGGGGAAATCCCTTGAATTCTCATATGCTAAGGAAAGACCATGGGTTGGTTGGGACAGAGAAATTCAGATCAAACTAGACTTCCTTTTGGAAGTATATGTATATTATATATTTATGTTTGTATTTTATTTTATTTTTAAGTTTGTGTATACTCCTACCTTGTTCTAATAATGATTTAGGGCAACTTCTCCTTAGAATATTTTTCTGTTATTTTCTTCAAGGCAAATCAGTTAGGTCTATTCAACATATATTTATTAAGCGCTAATGCTCAGCTGGATATAAAAACTCTGGGAAATGTTCAGGTCTTTGAAGAACAATTCCTGTCATTAATGAGTTTGTAATATGAATAGGAAAAAGGTATTTTTACATGAAAAGCTTAAAACTGGAAGATAATTTTAATTAGGTCCTGTTTTTATTTTTTTTGGGGTACGCGGGCCTCTCACTGCTGTGGCCTCTCCTGTTGCGGAGCACAGGCTCCGGACGCACAGCCTCAGTGGCCATGGCTCACGGGCCCAGCCCCTCCACGGCATGTGGGATCTTCCCGGACCGGGGCACAAACCCATGTCCCCTGCATCGGCAGGCGGACTCTCAACCACTGCGACATCAGGGAAGCCCCTGTTTGTTTATTTTTGCTTTTGTTTCCTTTGCTTTAGGAGACAGATCCAAGAAAATATTGCTATGATTTATGTCAGAGTGGCCTGCCTATGTTTTCTTCTAGGAGTTTTATAGCATCCAGTCTTACATTTAGGTCTTTAACCCTTTTTGAGTTTACTTTTTTATATGGTGTTAGAGAATGATCTAATATTCTTTGACATGTAGCTGCTCAGTTTTCCCAGCACCACTTATTTAAAAAACTGTCTTTTCTCTATTGTATTTTCTTGCCTCCTTGTCATAGATTAATTGACCATAAGTGTATGGGTTTATTTCTGGGCTCTGCATTCTGTTCCATTGATCTGTGTCTGTTTTTGTGCCCATATCATACTGTTTTGATTACTGTAGTTTTGTAGTATAGTCTGAAGCCAGGGAGCATGATTCCTTCAGTTCTGTTCTTTCTCAATATTGTTTTGGCTATTTGGGACATTTTGTGTTTTCATACAAATTTTAAGATTATTTGTTCCAGTTCTGCCATTGGTATTTTGATAGGGATTGCATCAAATCTGTAGATTGCCTTGGGAAGTATGGGCATTTTAACAATATTAATTCTTCCAATCCAGAAACACAATGTATCTTTCCATCTGTTTCTGTTGTCTTCAGTTTCTTTCATCAGTATCTCATAGTTTTCCGAGTACAGGTCTTTTATCTCCTTAGGTAGGTTTATTCCTAGGTATCCTACTTTTTTTGGTGTGATGATAAATGGGATTCTTTTCTTAATTTCTCTGATAGTTCATTGTTAGCATATAGAAATACAACAGATTTTGGTGTATTAATTTTGTATCCTTCAACTTTATCAAATTCACTGATGAGTTCTAGTAGTTTTCTGGTGGTGCCTTTAGAATTTTCTATGTATAGTATCATGTTATCTGCAAACAGTGACAGTTTTACTTCTTCCTTTCCGATTTGGATTCCTTTTATTTCTTTTTATTGTATGATTGCTGTGGCTAGGATTTCCAATACTATGTTGAATAAAAGTGGTGAGAGTGGGCATCCTTGTCTTCTTCCTCATCATAGAGGAAATGCTTTCAGCTTTTCACTGTTGAGTATGATGTTAGTGGTAGGTTTGTCATATATGACCTTTATTAAAATGAAAAGATAACCTACTGAATGGGAGAAAATATTTGCAAGTGATATGACTGATAAGAGGTTAATATTCAAAATGTATAAACAGCTCATACAACTCAACATTAAAAAAAACAAACAACCCAATTTAAAAATGTACAGAAGACCTGAATAGATGTTTTTCCAAAGAGGACATGCAGATGGTCAACAGGCACATAAAAAGATTCTTAACATCACTTATCATCAGGGAAATGCACATCAAAACCACAGTGAGCTATTGCCTCACACCTGTCAGAATGGCTATCATCAAAAAGAACACAAATAACAAATGTTGGCGAGGATGTGGAGCAATGGGAACCCTTGTACACTGTTGTGGGAATGTGAATTAGTGCAGCCAGTGTGGAAAACAGTATAGAGGTTTCTCAAAAAACTAAAAATAGAACTACCATATGACCCAGCAATTTCCACTCCTGGGAATATCAAAAAAACCCAAAAACACTAATTTGAAAAAATACATGCATCCCAATGTTCATAGCAGCATTATTTACAATTGCCAAGATATGGAAGCAAGCTAAGTGTCCATCAGCAGATGAATGGATAAAGAAGATGTGATATATTATACACACATACACACACACAATGGTATAATACTCAGCCATAAAAAAGAATGAAACTTTGCCATTTGCAACAATGTGGATGGACTCAGGGTATTATGCTAAGTGAAATAAGTCAGACAGAGAAAGACAAATACTTTATGATATCACTTATATGTGGAATCTAAAAAATACAACAAACTAGTGAATATAACAACAAAAAAAACCAGACTCACAGATATAGAGAACAAACTAGTGGTTACCAGTGGGGAGAGGGAAGCAGGAGGGGCAATACAGGGTAGGGGATTAAGAGGTAGAATCAAGTTCTACATAAAATAAGCTACAAAGATACATTGTACAACACAGGGGATATAGCCAATATTTTATAATAACTATAAATGGAGTATAATCTTTAAAAATTGTGAATCACTATATAGTACATCTGTAATTTATATAATATTGTACATCAATGGTACTTCAATGAAAAATATTTTTTTTTTTTTTTTTTTTTTTTTTTTGCGGTAATGGGCCTCTCACTGCTGTGGCCCCTCCTGCTGCGGAGCACAGGCTCTGGACACACAGGCCCAGCGGCCATGGCTCATGGGCCCTGCCGCTCCGCGGCATGTGGGATCTTCCCGGACTGGGGCATGAACCCGTGTCCCCTGCATCAGCAGGTGGACTCTCAACCACTGCACCACCAGGGAAGCCCGAAAAATATGTTTTAAAAATTACATCCTTAACTCAAAAAAATGCAAGATAATATGGGTTAAATGTGTAATAAATGGTATAGCACCGTATGCATTGTAGAAGTTCAATAGAAGTAGAGATCTGTGAGCTTGAGTGGTTGAAGAAGTTAAGGAGGAAAGGGACTTGAGCTGAGATTGAGTATGTTAGAAAGAATTTTCTAGTAAGGAGATTCTATGAGCCAAAGATCATATGTACGAATCAACAGGTATGTTTGGATACTGTATTAATGAGGGTAGGCTAGGCTGTGTAACAAATAACACACACACTCACACATTCCTCTGAAGTCTAGAACAAAAGAGTTCTGCCCCTTTGCCTGCTTTTCTCTCTACCATCTTTGATTCCTTCCTCTTCCTTACTTCCCTTAGCTAATTAATCCTGTATTATGTAGATTCTTCCTTTCCAGGGGGTTATGAGTAACTGCCCTTATTTCCAAAAATGCCCAATATCTCAACCACAATAGAAATTGATTTTTCATAAAACAGTCTAAGTCCTGGTCTGGTTGGTCCTGGTTGGTGAGTGGCTTTCTTTCATGTAGTGATTCAGGAATCTAGGCTCTTTTGTGGCTCAACCATTCCTTAGATCAGGCAGAAGGGGAGAATGTGGAACAGTATATCTAGAAATTAAAGTTTTATCCTAGAAATGGGCTTTATCACTTCTGCTTACATTCCATTGGCTAGGATCAGTTATGTGGTTAGTTACATACTCCAAACAGCAGAGGAGGCTGGGGAATGTAGTCTAACTGTGCTTAGGAAGGATATTTTGTGATCACCTAGCAGCCTTTGTCATACACAGGAAGCCAATAAATCTAGTTTGGCTGATTTGGAGGGTTAGTGTGGGAGAGCAATGAGAAGTAAGCCTGGACATTTAGCATGGGGTCACATTTTGGGAGACTTTGACTGACAGTCTAAGCATCGTGAACTTTATAATCATTTGTGTGCTGTTGAAAGCTTTTGTACAAAGGAAAGATATGGTAACAGTGGGATTTTACAAACATCAATCCAGTATACAGAATGACTTGGAAGAGGAAAAGGTTATTAGAAAGGAAAAGGTAATCCAAGTTATAGATGACAAGGACTTGGCATATGGCAGTAGAAGTGGAAATGAAGGCATAGATTTATAATCGACTAGAAAGAAATAATAAAATATGATTAATGATCCTATGGAAGAGGGAGGAATTAAAGTGGTGGGGAAAAGGGAGAGAATTTTTCTTTTTGTTCTAAACATTCAAAGAAGTATATGTGTATGTGGTATTTGCTACACCCCTACTATTTCTTATTTATCTTAAAGAATTCATTTGCAGTCTTTTAGACTGCTTAAGGATCTAGGGCATATGTTAAAGGGGAGATCCCTGGGCCTTCTTTCCAGAGATTCTGATTTAGAGGTGTGTCTTTTTTATCAGCATGCTGAATGATTATGATGCAGATGTGGTCTGCAGACTACACTTTGAAAAACATTGCCTTAAATATATGTATTGACTCGTGGCAAGTCGATGCTTTACTTTTTCTATAGTAAGCGATTGGAAATTTTCTATAGGCTGATAAGATATGCTTGAGTCTCTAGGTTCTGAGTAGAATGATCAGAACCATTCTTGACAGTGTGTTTTCTCTATTGTCTCAGTACTCTTGGGACAGTCTCCTTTTATTTTCTTCAGCTCCCTGAAGTGTTGGTATTAAGAATCAGAAGTGGGCTTCCCTGGTGGCACAGTGATTGAGAGTCTGCCTGCCGATGCAGGGGACACGGGTTCGTGCCCTGGTCTGTGAAGATCCCACATGCCGCGGAGCGGCTGGGCCCGTGAGCCATGGATGCTGAGGCTGCGCGTCTGGAGCCTGTGCTCCACAACAGGAGAGGCCACAACAGTGAGAGGCACGCGTACCGCAAAAAAAAAAAAGAATCAGAAGTGTTTACCGTCCTGTCCTAAATTAGTCCAAGTGATTCTCCAGCCAGAGAAATAGAAATAACAATTTGCTCACTTTATTTTCAAAATTTTACATTTTTGTGAACTGCTTTGATATTAGGGTGGTGTCTGAATTTTGTAGGATTGTTGTGATGCACACACTTCTCTGAATATCTCAATCAGAAAGGAGGTGTGCTGATTGTTCCCCTTCCCAACATGTGTGATTTAGTCTTCTTCATTCTCCATATGCAGTGTATATGTATAGAAATGACTATAAAGATACATATCCAGCTTTTTTTTAAAATATAAATTTATTTATTTATTTATTTTGGGGTGGGTCTGCGTTGGGTCTTCATTGCTGTGCGTGGGCTTTCTCCAGCTGTGGCGAGCGGGGGCTACTCTTCGTGGCGGTGTGGGGGCTTCTCATTGCGGTGGCTTCTCTTGTTGCAGAGCACGGGTTCTAGGCACGTGGGCTCAGTAGTTGTGGCTTGCAGGCTCTAGAGCACAGGCTCAGTAGTTGTGGTGCACGGGCTTAGTTGCTCCGCGGCATGTGGGATCTTCCCAGACCAGGGCTCGAACCCATGTTCCCTGCATTGACAGGCAGATTCTTAACCACTGTGCCATCACGGAAGTCCCCATATCCAGCTTTTAACAGCACTCTGAGAGGTGGAATTGGGAAGTGAGGGAAAGAAATGGGGGCTTTTATTTTTTATTTTATATTCTTCCATACTGTTTTTTTAAAAACCTGAATATGTGTCAATTTTAAGAACTCATCATTTCCTTTTTATCCATATTAAATAGATGTAGTAGTAATAGTAGCTACCACTTATTAAGTGCCTCGCCTCTACCAGTCCCTTCACATTATTTTACTTAATATTCACAAGAATTCTGCAATATAAGTATTAACATTTTACATAGCAAACAGAGATTTAGAGTGTTTATAAAACATGCCAAAGGGCATACCACTGTTTAGTGGCAGAGCAAAGAACTAAATCCAGGTCTCTCTGACCCAAGTCCACTTTTTTTTATGGTTATACTATGAAGGTCTTATTTACCCTAATTCCTTTGGATGGCAGGAAACCTGTTTGTGTGAGTGGCAATGGTTACAGTCCTCCAGGAATCTTTTAGTAATTAAGAAGACCAATTACTAAGAAAAAGTAATCAGTGGAAATGCAGAATAGGGGCTAAAGGAAGGCTGCAATGCCTTTTGCCACTATGAGGAGGCAAAAGAAAATTCCATGGAGTATCCTAAGACTGGAGTAAGTTAGTCTGGTTATTTGGTTGCTAGATATTTGTTGTCACTTTGTACAGATTTTTTACCAGGCCTTAGGGACTGAATATCTCACTCACTGTGGTTCTGCCATGAAACAATTCCACTCAGAGGAAAAGGCTTTAATGAAATGATTACCTTCAGATTGTTGGCAGCGTTAAGAAAACCAATAAGAAATGCTGAGGCTCCCAGAGACCAGCAACAGGAGGATGCCATTAACATCTTCAGGCCTGAAGGTATCAAAAGATGAAACAGGGCTTCCCTGGTGGCGCAGTGGTTGGGAGTCCGCCTGCCGATGCAGGGGACACGGGTTTGTGCCCCGGTCCGGGAAGATCCCACATGCCGTGGAGCGGCTGGGCCGGTGAGCCAGCCTATGGCCGCTGAGCCTGCGCGTCCGGAGCCTGTGCTCCGCGGCGGGAGGGGCCACAGCAGTGAGAGTCCCGCATGCCGCAAAAAAAAAAAAAAAAGATGAAACAGTGTTATCGGAGCCCAGAGCCCTACAGGAGGATTTACTGGGCAGGAAGCATTGTTTAGGTGTGCAACCACTACTAAAATTGGGGCCCCATAGCAGGATGAGAATGGAGAACAAGTACCCGGACTTTCTTTTCTTTCTTCCTGCCAGTCTCCTGCAGGTGCTTCTTACTGACCAAATAATAAGCAAAAACCATCTGACAAGGAGCCCGGGTGACACAGTCTGTGGTTTCAGCCAAACAGGGCTCCAAGTGGAAAATGGGTCCGTGGTGGGGCAGAGCAAATAGAGAATAAACAGTACATCCCTTCATTGCTTTGCCATTGTTCCCAAGATAAAGACAAAATTCTTTACATGGCCTACAATGCCCTACATAGTTTCACCCTTGATGACCAATTCAGTATCTTTTCATTCTCTCCACTCCAATTTTACTTGCAGCTTATCAGTCCTTTGTTCTTGCCATGTACCTATCTGCCACAAATGCCTTTTCACATGCTGTATCCTTTTCCTGGATGCTTCCTTCTCTTTCCTCCCCTTTCACCTAATTAGTGCTTACATATCTTTCAGATCATAATTCAAAAGTTTCTTCTTTTGGGAAGATTTCCCTGACTTCTCTGACCAGACCAAATTCCCTTTTTAATAAGTTCTTTTAGCTAAGTGTACCGTTTCTTTATATCATACATTATTGTAGTAATTTACATTTACTACATTTGTCTGATTGTTTGATTAATGGATTTCCCCATACTAGACCAAAAACTCCATGAAGGAACTGAGTCTGATATTTGCTTATCAGTATAGTCCTAGTGTCCACATAGTGTTTAGCACTCAGTAGGTAGTTAATATTTGTCAGAAAAACAAATGAAAATAAAAGATGAATAGAAGCCTCCAAAGGATACACATTCTGTTTGATGAAGATAATACATGCATAAATAAAACAATGTAAAGAAAATACAGAGCAGCAATTGAAGCTGTTAAAGCAAGATGGCAAAGATTCCACAAAGCTTCTGTACTCTAGGTATTTGTATGTCTCTCATTCTCAAGTCCCTTGCTTGCAATTGGACACAAATGTTTCTTAGCAATGTATTATATATCTAATGAACACCTAGCACTTATACATAGTAGACATTCACTAAATATTTAATTAATGAATGTAGACAAATTATCAACCATAGAGTAGGCTTAGAATTAGTATGTGTAAGAATCATCTAAGGGACTTCCCTGGTGGTCCAAATTAGTATGTGTAAGAATCATCTGAGGGACTTCCCTGGTGGTCCAGTGGCTAAAACTCCGAGCTCCCAATGCAGGGGGCCCGGGTTCTATCCCTGGTCAGGGAACTAGATCCCACATGCTGCAACTAAGAGTTCGCATGCTGCAACTGAAACAAACAAACAAAAAAAAGAGCCGCCATGTTCCAACTAAAGATCCCGCGTGCAGCAACTAAGACCCAGCACAACAACAACAACAACAACAAAAAATCATCTGAGCATAATCACTTTAAAAAAATATAGGCTTCACTTCAGATATACTGATTTCAATAGAACTTGAATAGAGTCCAAAAATCTGGATTTTAAATAAGCACCCCAAGTAATTCTGGTGCAGGTGATTTGAGGATTATTTTTGAGAAATATTAGACTGTAAGCTTCTTGGTGGCAGCATGATGTTCTGGTTAAACATGCGTTTGGGAGTCACAGTTTCCTGGGTATGAATCTTGGCTCTTATACTAGCTAGCTATTGGGTTGGCCAAAAAGTTCGTTCATTTTTTCCCGTAAGATGGCTCTAGTAGCACTTAGTTGTCTTTAACTTCATTTGAAACAATTTTGTTAGATTGTACATGACAGCTGTCATATCAGCGTGCATTCAGAAAAAGACTTATCAAAATTGGTGAAGTTTTGTGTAGCCATTTTAATATTGAAGATGGAGGGAGAAAAGCAACATTTTCGGCATATTATGCTTTATTACTTCAAGAAAGGTAAAAATGCAACTGAAACGCAAAAAATGATTTGTGCAGTATATGGAGAAGGTGCTATGAGTTGATGGAACATGTAGAAAGTGGTTTGCGTGGGACTTCCCTGGTGGTCCAGTGGTTAAGTCTTTGCCTTCCAATGCACAGAGTGTGACTTTGATCCCTGGTTGGGGAGTTAAGATCCCACATGCCTTGCGGCCAAAAAAACAAAACAAAGGGTATTGTCACAAATTTAATAAAGACTTTAAAAAAATGGTCCAGGGCTTCCCTGGTGGCTCAGTGGTTGAGAGTCTGCCTGCCGATGCAGGGGACACGGGTTCGTGCTCCGATCCGGGAAGATCCCACATGCCGCGGAGCAGCTGGGCCCGTGAGCCATGACCGCTGAGCCTGCGCGTCCGGAGCCTGTGCTCCGCAGCGGGAGAGGCCACAACAGTGAGAGGTCTGCGTACCGCAAAAAAAAAAAAAAAAAAAAAAATGGTACACACACACACACACACACACACACACACAAGTGGTTTGTGAAGTTTCATGCTGGAGGTTTCTCACTTGACGATGCTTCACGGTCGGGCAGACCAGCTGAAGCTGATAGTGATCAAAATTGAGACATTAATTGAGAACAATCAACATTATACCACTCGGGAGATAGTCGACATGCTCAAAGTATCCAAATCAAGCTTTGAAAATCATTTGCCCCAGCTTGGTTATGTTAATCACTTTGATGTTTGGGTTCCTCATAAGTTAAGTGAAAAAAACCTTCTTGACCATATTTCTGCATGTGATTCTCTACTGAAACCTAACAAAAATGTTCTGTGTTTAAAACAAATTGTGACGGTGGATACTGTACGATAATGTGGAACAGAAGAGATTATGGGGCAAGCGAAATGAACCACCACCAACCACACCAAAGGCCAGTCTTCATCCAAAGAAGGTGATGTTGTGTATATGGTGGGATTGGAAGGGAGTCCTCTATTATGACCTCCTTCTGGAAAACCAAACGATTTATTCCAACAAGTACTGCTCCCAATTAGACCAACTGAAAGCAGCACTTGACGAAAAGCATCCTGAATTAGTCAACAGAAAATGCATAATCTTCCACCAGGTAACACAAGACCGCATGTTTCTTTAAAGACCAGGTAAAAACGGTTACAGTTTGGCTGGGACATTCTGATTCATCTGCCATAGTCACCAGACATGGCACCTTTGGATTTCCATTTATTTTGGTCTTTAAAAATTCTCTTAATGGAAAAAATTTCAATTCCCTGGAAGACTGTAAAGGGGACCTGGAACAGTTCTGTGCTTAAAAAGATAAAAAGTTTTGGGAGGAAGGAATTATGAAGTTGCCTGAAAATTGGCAGATGGTAGTGGAACAAAAGGGTGAATACGTTGTTCAATAAAGTTCTTGGCGAAAATGAAAAATGAGTCTTTTATTTTTACTTAAAAACTGAAGGCACTTTTTGGCCAACACAATATTATTTAAACCCTCTAGATCTCTCTCTCTTTTTTTTTTTTTGCTAAAGTAGGTTATAATAACATCTACTTTCTAAGACTATTGTGGAGATTAAAATAAATGAGAAAATATATGTTAAACATTTACTACAGTGCCTGTCATATAAACCCTTAATAAATGGTAGAACTGGTTTTTGAGAGTCAACATGTAGCCTGGTGCCTGGAACATAACTGATGTTCAGTGAATGTCTGATAAGTGAATGGAATATAGTTATAAGATTATCATATTTATAGCTAGAATTTCATCTGGAATCATCTAGTCCAATATCCTCATTTTACATATTAGGAAATTCAAGCTCACAGAGGTTAGATGACTCATCCAAGGTTACATATCTAATGATCTAATTAGTGGCAGAACTGAGACCAGAACTGAATGGTGGAAAGACAAATCTGGTCGTTACCATTTATCTAACCACCATTTGTAGTTAGTGTTACATTTAGATTTTAAATAGATAGACTGACATGCTTTTCTGTTTATAATCAATGATGCCTTCTGAAACATTCCTTTCTTAAACATTGAAACAACAAACAGTAAACCAGTAAGTAAAACTAAATGACTATGTAGTTATTGTTGGATTATATTTCTTTCTTTTTTTTTTAAATTGAAGTATAGTTGATTTATGTTATGTTAGTTTCAGGTGTATATCACAGTGATTCAGCTATATATATACATATATATACACACACACATATACACACATATATATATATATTCTTTTTTAGATTCTTTTCCCTTATAGGTTATTACAAAATATTGAATGTAGTTCCATATGCTATACAGTAGGTCCTTGTTGGTTTTCTATTTTATATACAGTAGTGTGTATATGTTAATCCCCAAATCCTAATTTATCTGTCCCCCCCTTCCCCCTTTGGTAACCATACGTTTGTTTTCTATGTCTGTGGGTCTATTCTGTTTTGTAAATAAGTTCATTTGTATCATTTTTTTAATATTCCACAAATAAGCGATATCATATGATATTTGTCTTTCTCTGTCTGGCTTACTTCATGTAGTGTGATAATCTCTAGGTCCGTCCAGATTATATTTCTTTCTAAATATCACCTCTGAGACCACAATGTTTCCCAAATAGAATTCAGACATCACATGTGTTCTTAGAACAGTAGAACCACAAGCTACTTGAAGGGTCTATCTGTTGCCTTTGGGCAATAATGGTCTAGTATTTCCTGTCTCTGAAGCTCCTACTTATCCAATAGGTAAATGAAAATGGAATTTAAATGCATAGTGATTTATTTTTGCGTTGAAAATATTGTTTCAGATTTTCATGTACTCCACTCAGTTGTATTTTTCTGCATTTTATTCTACTATATTAAATTTACATTCTAGATTTGCTTAACTTCTCTATTTAGAAGGCTTATTAGATTACTAGATCTTAAGAATTAAAGAAAATTTTGCTTACTTTTGTGTTGGATAGAATTTAATCTTCATTTCTAGGTTTGATAAGTATAAAATGCAGACTTCCCTGGTGGCGCAGTGATTAAGAATCTGGCTGCCGGGTTTCCCTGGTGGCGCAGTGGTTGGGAGTCCTCCTGCCGATGCAGGGGACATGGGTTCGTTCCTCGGTCTGTGAGGATCCCGCATGCCGCGGAGCGGCTGGGCCCGTGGGCCATGGCCGCTGAGCCTGCGCGTCCGGAGCCTGTGCTCCGCGGCGGGAGGGGCCACAGTGGTGAGAGGCCCGTGTATCGGGGGGAAAAAAAAAAAAAAGAATCTGGCTGCCAATGCAGGGGACATGGGTTCGAGCCCTGGTCTGGGAAGATCCCACATGCCGCAGAGCAAGCCCATGTGCCACAACTACTTAGCCTGCGCTCTAGAGCCCGTGAGCCACAACTACTGAGCCCATGTACTACAACTACTGAAGCTCGTGCACCTAGAGACCGTGTTCCACAACAAGAGAAGCCACCTCAATGAGAAGCCTGTGCACTGTATCGAAGAGTAGCCCCTGCTTGCCGCAACTAGAGAAGGCCCACACACAGCAATGAAGAACCGATGCAGACAAAAATAAATAAAATAATAATAATAAAAAAAACAGCAGCCAGTCAGTCAGTCAACATTAAAACAAAAAGAAGTATAAAATGCAAACAGACTCACAGACATAGAGAATAGACTTGTGGTTTCCAAGGAGGAGGGGGTTGGGGGAGGGATGGACTGGGAGTTTGGGGTTAGTAGATGCAAACTATTATGTATAGAATGGATAGATATATCCCTACTGTATAGCACAGGGAACTACGTTCAATATCCTGGGATATACCATTAATGGAAAAGAATATAAAAAAGAATGTATATATATGTATAACTGAGTCACTTTGCTGTACAGAAGAAATTAACACAACCTTGTAAATCAACTGTACTTCAATTTAAAAACAAAGATAGTAAGTATAAAATGCAGAATTTACCTTTGTTCCACCTGTTTTAATATAGCAGTGCATGGGATCAGTAGAAATAGTATCTTTTGCTGAAAGTTTTCTTTTTATCCCTGATGCAATCCTTAGGGAATAAAATTTTGAAGATCATATTCCTTTGGTGGATTACATATAGAGAACTGGCTTCTTTGGGGGGAGCTATATTACTTTAAAGTGGTAGGTGAACTTCAGCAGGTGCTATATTTGGTAGGTTTATCCATGCCATTCTCTCTTACTACTTTTCAATTATATAAGGCAACATAAGTAACAAGACTTTTGAGGTTTTAAATATATAATAACATTATGTAAATATTTAAAATTTTGTTGTGAATAGCATCTCTTTACTTCGCTGAGGTTAGGAAGTATCTTACTTTTAGGGTATTGTCATGCATTTTATTTTTCCTACAGTACAGAAATCATGGCCTTAAACATTAAATCCTAATTTCTTAATTAGGTTGTCTACTCAGGCAAAACTGAGTAGAAAGAGACCTTTGAGTATGGATTAATAGTTTTCATAGGTGGGACTCATCGGCTGCGTTAAGCAGAGGTCGTAGGGATACTCACTCATGTTGAAAACAAGTTAGGTACTTGGTTTGGGAAAAAGTAAAGAGCAGTGCTTGATTAGATAATTAATTACTTTTCTAGTATAGAAAGTTACATGAGCTTATTTTTCAGGACCAAAAAAGTATCCTAAAACAAATACTGAAATTGATGCTATGGCCATGAACTGAATAATATTTGAGTTGGAAGAAAACGTCAATATCTGTGATTGTTAGTGTTTTTCTCCTATGTAGACAATACTTCTGCACTACTTTCATAACATGAACTTAAAATTTTTTGATACTTTATTGATGAGGAAATTTACAGATACATTCATATTTGTTCATCTGCTTTAATGTTGTGAACCTGATATTTATAATTGGGGTACAATTTTAGAATAAAAATAATATTTATTATGTTTAAGTAAGTGTGATAAAGGAATGCCTAGTTGACTCTGCCCTAAGGGATTATTATTATTTTTTTAATAAATTTATTTATTTTTGGCTGCGTTGGGTCTTTGTTGCTGTGCACAGGCTTTCTCTAGTTGTGGCGAGCGGGGGCTACTCTTTGTTGTGGTGCACAGGCTTCTCATTGCAGTGGCTTCTCTTGTTGCAGAGCACGGGCTAGGCGTGTGGGTTTCAGTAATTGTGGCACATGGGCTCAGTAGTTGTGGCTTGCAGGCTCTAGAGTGCAGGCTCAGTAGTTGCGGTGCACGGGCTTAGTTGCTCCACATAATGTGGGATCTTCCTGGACCAGGGCTTGGACCTGTGTCCCCTGCATTGGCAGGTGGATTCTTAACCACTGTGCCACCAGGGAAGCCCTCGCCCAAAGGGATTATTTAAGTATAAAAAGATAGATGGAATTGTGTAGATTACATTGAAAGTTAAAACTTCTGTATATCAAAAAAAAAAATCCTTAAGTTAAAAGATAAATGTCAAGAGAGTGGCCAAGATGGCAGAATAAAAAGACCCTGAGCTCACCACCTCTCATGAGCACACCAAAATCACAACTATCTGCATAACAGTCACCAATAAAAAAGATGGGAATCTACCAGAGAAAATCTTCTACAGCTAAAGACATAAAGAAGGAAACACAAGACCAGTAGGAGGGGTGGACTCATGATATAATCAAATCCCATACTACCCAGTGGGCGACCCACAAACTGGAGAATAATTATATTGCAGAGGTTCTCCCACAGGAGTAAGAGTTCTGGACTCCACGTCAGGCTTCCCATCTCAGGAGTCTGATACTGGGAAGACGAGCCCCCAGAGCATTTGGCTTTGAAGGCCAGTGGGGCTTAATTGCAGGAACCCCACAGGACTGGGGAAAATAGAGACTTCTCTTAAAGAGCGCACGTAAAATCTCATGCACACCTGGACACAGGGCAAAAGCAGTAAGTTGATAGAAGCCTGGGCCAGACCTACCTGCTGATCTTGGAGAGTCTCCTGGAGAGGTGGGGGGTGGCTGCATCTCACCCTGGGGACATAGACACTGGTGGTAGACATATTGGGGAATGCTGTTGGTGGCTGACATGTTGGCTCATTAGCTCCAAGACCTGGCCCCATCCAACAGCATGCAGGTGATAGTGATAGGACACCTCAGGCCAAACAACTAACTGGGCAGGGATGCAGCCCCACTCATCAGCAGACAGGCTGCCTAAAGACTAAAGAGCCTACAGCTGCCTCTGGGCTTACCCCTAGACATGGCCTGCTCACCACAGGGGCAAGACCCAGATCCACCCACAAGTGGACAGGCACTGGCCCCTCCCATTGGGAAGCCAGACCAAGCCTCTAGACCAGCCTCAACCAACAAGGAGCAGACACCAGAAGCAAGAAAACTATGATTCTGCAATGCAGGCCAGACCCTACCCGTGATCAGCTGGGTCCTGGCTTGGCCCACTGGCAGGCCAACACAACCTTTGCGACACTCCAGACCCCGTACTCAACTGTGTCAGGAACTGACATCCCACCACCCCCAATAATCTGAAACAAGCTCTGGGATCCCTGGGCCCTGAAACCAGACTCCACGAACCAGCTCTGCCTGCCAGTAAGCAGGCACTAACCCCAGGATCTGGCTTCACCTGCCAGTGGGTGGGCAACAGCCCCAGAGTCTTCGGGACAATGACTCTGCCCACCAGTGAGCAAGCACATCTCCGGGGCCATCTAGGATGCTGCAACCAGCCAGCTCATGACCAGGCCCCTCTAAACAGCAGCCAGCAGCACCCACACAGGGCAGGGCCTAGCAACCAACCAGACTAGGGCCTACCAGACCAGCACAAGAGAAGGACCCATGTATCCCTCTTAGGATGAACCCCTAGACCATATAGTTTGGGTGATGCATATGATGCGTCATACAAAGGGCCACTTCTCCAAGGTCGAGAAATGTAACTAATCTTCCGCATACATAAAAATACAAGTAGCAGCTTGGACAAAATGAGGCAGCAGAGGAATATGTTTCAGATGAAGGAACAAGATAAGCCACAGAATAACTAAGTGAAGTGGAGATAGGCAATCTACTTGATAAAGAGTTCAGAGTAATTATTGTAAAGATGATCAGAGAACTCGGGAGGAGAATGGGTACACAGAGCAAGAAGTTAGAAGTTTTTTAACAAAGAGTTAGAAAATACAAAGAACAACCAAACAGAGATGAAAAATACAATAACTGAAATGAAAAATACACTGGAAGGAATCAATAGTAGACTAAATGATTCAGAAGGATGGATCAGTGAGCTAGAAGACAGAGTAGTGGAAATCACTGCCACTGAACAGAAAAAAGAAAAAAGAATGAAAAGAAATGAGAACAGTTTAAGAGACCTCTGGGACAACATCAAGCACACTAATATTTGCATTATAGAGGTCCCAGAAAAAGAAGAGAGAGAGAAAGGGCCTGAGAAAATATTTGAAGAGATAATAGCTGAAAAATTCCCTACCCTGGAAAAGGATATAGTCACCCCAGTCCAAGAAGTGCAGAATGTCCCATACAGGATTAACCGAAAGAGCAACACAGCAAGACACATTGTAATCAAAATGACAAAATTTATGGATAAAGAGAGAATACTAAAAGCAACAAGGGAAAAGCAACAAATAACATACAAGGAAACTCTCATAAGACTATCAGCTGATTTTTTCAGAGAAAACTCTGCATACCAGAAGGGATTGGAATGATATATTTAAAGCGATGAAAGGGAAACGTCTACAACCAACAATACTCTACCCAGTAAGGCTCTTGTTGAGATTTGATGGAGAAAAAAAAAGCTTTACAGACAAGCAAAAGCTATAAGAATTTAGCATCACCAAACCAGCTTTAGAACAAATGCTAAAGGAACTTCTCTAGGTGAAAAAGAAAGGGCTACAACTAGAAAAAAGAAAATGACAAAATTAAAAAGCTCACTGGTAAAGGCAAACAAAGAGTAAAGGTAGGAAATCATCCACATGCAAAATTAGTAGAAATGTTGAAAGACAAAGGTAGTAAAATAATCTGTATCCACAATAAGTAGTTAAGGAACACACAAAGCAATTAGATGTAAATATCAAAAACATTAATTGTGAGGGGAAGAGAGTACAAGTGCAGGATTTTAAAATGCATTTGTAATTAAGAGAGCAGCAACTTAAAACAATCATGTATACATATAAACTGCTCTACAAAAACCTTATGGTAACCACAAACTAAAAATCTATAATAGATATACACACAGAAAAGAAAAAGGAATCCAAACATAACACTAAAGATTGTCATCAAATCACAAGAGAAGAGAACAAAAGAAGAAAGGGAAAAAAAGGCCTACAAAAACAAATCCAAAACCATTAACAAAATGGCAATAAGACCATACATATTGATAACTACCTTAAATGCAAACGGACTAAATGCTCCAACCAAAAGATATAGACTGGCTGAATGGATACAAAACCAAGATCTATATATTTGCTGCCTATGGGAGACTCACTTTAGATAAAGAGACATATGCAGACTGAAAGTGAGGGGTTGGAAAAAGGTATTCTATGCAAATGGAAGTCAAAAGAAAGCCAGAGTAGCAATTCTTATATCAGACAAAATAGACTTTAAAATAAAGACTGTTACAAGAGACAAAGAAGTACACTACATAATGAGCAAGGGCTTAATCCAAGAAGTTATAACAATTGTAAATATATATGCACCCAACAAAAGAGAACTTCAATATAAAAGGAGAAACTGACAGTAACACAATAATAGTAGGGGACTTTAACACCCCACTTACATCAATGGACAGACCTTCCAGGCAGAAAATCAATAAGGAAACACAGGCCTTAAATAACACATTAGACCAAATGGACCTAATTGATATTTATAGAGCATTCCACCTGAAAGGAGCAGAATACACATTCTTTTCAAGTGCACATGGAATATTCCCCAGGATAGATCACATGCTAGGCCACAAAACAAGCCTTGGTAAATCTAAGAAAATTGAAATCATAGGAAGCATCTTTTCTGCCACAGTGCTATGTGACTAGAAATCAACTACAATCAAAAACTGCAAAAAACACAAACAAGTGGAGGCTAAACAATATGCTACTAAACAAACAATGGATCACTGAAGAAATCAAATTGGAAAAAAATACCTAGAGACAAATGAAAATGAAAACGTGGTGATCCAAAACCTATGGGACACAGCAAAAGCAGTTCTAAGAGGGAAGTTTATAGCAATACAAGCTTACCTCAGGAAACAAGAAAAATCTCAAATAAACAACTTAACTTTACACCTAGAGCAACAAGAGAAAGAAGAACAAACAAAACCCAAAGTTAGTAGAAGGAAAGAAATCATAAAGATCAGAGCAGAAATAAGTGAATAGAGATTTAAAAAAAAAAGTGGAAAAGATCAATGAAACCAAAAGCTAGTTCTTTGAAAAGACAAACAAAATTGATAAACCTTTAGCCAGACTCATCAAGAAAAAAAAGGGAGAGGACCCAAATCAATAAAATCAGAAATGAAAAAGAAGTTACAACTGACACCACAGAAATACAAAGGATCATAAGAGACTACTATGAGCAACTATACACCAATAAAATGGACAACCTAGTAGAAATGGGCAAATTCTTAGAAAGGTACATTATCCCGAGACTGAACCAGAAAGAAATAGAAAATATGAGCAGACCAGTTACCAGCACTGAAATTGAATCAGTAAATTAAAAACTCCCAACAAACAAAAGTCCAGGACCCAATTGTTTCAAAGGTAAATTCTACCATACATTTAGAGAAGAGTTAACACCCATCCTTCTTAAACAATTCTAAAAAATTGCAGAAGAAGGAACACTTCTGAAATCATTCTATGAGGCCATCATCACCCTGATACCAAAACCAGACAAAGATATCACAAAAAAGAAAACTACAGGCCAATATCACTGATGAACATAGATGCAAAAATCTTCAACAAAATACTAGCAAATTGACTCCAGCAATACATTAAAAGGAGCATACGCCATGATCAAGTGGGATTTATCCCAGGGATGCAAGGATTTTTCAATATCCGCAAATCAATCAACATGATACACCACATTAACAAATTGAAGAATAAAAACCATATGATCATCTCAATAGATGCAGAAAAAGCTTTTGATGAAATTCAACATCCATTTATGATAAAAACTCTCCAGAAAGTGGGCATAGAGGGAAGCTACCTCGACATAATAAAGGCCATATATAACAAATCCACAGCTATCATCTCAATGGTGAAAAGCTGAAACATTTCATCTAAGCTCAGGAACAAGACACAGCTGCCCACTCTCACCACTTTTATTCAACATAGTTTTGGAAGTCCTAGCCACAGCAATCAGAGAAGCAAAGGAAATAAAAGGAATCCAATTCGGAAAGGAAGAAGTAAAACTGTCACTGTTTGCAGATGACATGATACTATACATAGAAAATCCTAAAGGTATCACCAGAAAACTACTAGAGGTCCTCAATGAATTGGATAAAGTTGCAGGATGCAAAATTAACATACATAAATCTGTTGCATTTCTATACACCAACAATGAACTATCCAAAAGAGAAATTAAGGAAACAAAACCGTTCACCATCATGTCAAAAAGAATAAAATCCTAGGAATAAACCTACCTCAGGAGGGAAAAGACCTGTACTCTGAAAACTATAAGATGCTGATGAAAGAAACTGAAGACCATACAAACAGATAGAAAGATATACCATGTTCTTGGATTGGAAGAATCAGTGTTGTTAGTGACTGTACTACCCAAGGCAGTCTACAGATTTAGGGCAACCCCTGTCAAATTACCAATGGCATTTTTCACAGAACTGGAACAAAAAATTTTTAAATCTGTATGGAAACACAGAGGACCCCAAATATCCAAAACAATCTTGAGAAAGAACAGAGCTGGAGGAATCAGGTTCCCTGACTTCAGACTATACTACAAACTACAAAACGGTATGGTACTGGCACAAAAACAGACACATAGATCAGGGGAACAGAATGGAGCGCCCAGCAATAAACCCATGCACTTATGGTCAGTTAATCTATGACAAGGAGGCAGGAAAATACAATAGAGAAAAGACAGTCTCTTCAATAAGTGGTGCTGGGAAAATTGGACAGCTACATATAAAAGAATGAAATTGGAACATTCTCTAACACCATATACCAAAATAAACTCAAAATGGATTAAATGTAAGACTGGATACTACAATACTCACAGAAGAAAACATAAGCAGGCCACTCTTTGACATAAATCATAACAATATTTTATTGGATCTGTCTCCTAGAGTAATGGAAACAAAAACAAAAATAAACAAATGGGACCTAATTAAACTTAAAAGATTTGCGTGGCAAAGGAAATCATAAACAAAGTGAGGAATTCCCTGGTGGTCCAGTGGCTAGGATGCTGCGCTTCCACTGCATGGGGCATGGGTCCGATCCCTGATCAGGGAAGTAAGATCCTGCATGTTGCACAGCGAGGCCAAAAAAAAAAAAAAGAAAAAAGAAAAAGAAGAAAAGACAACCTACAGAATGGGGAGAAAATACTTACAAACAATGAGATTGACAAGGGATTAACCTCCAAAGTATACAAAAAGCTCATACAGCTCAATATCAAACAAATAACCCAATCAAAAAATGGGCGGAAGATCTAAATAGACATTTTTCCAAATAAGACATACAGATGGCCAACAGGCACATGGAAAGATTCTCAACATCGCTAATTATTAGAGACATGCAAATTAAAACCACAATGAGGTATCACCTTATACAGGTCAGAATGGCCAAAATGAAAAAGTCTACAAATAATGCTGGGGCAGGTGTGGAGAAAAGCGAACCCTCCTGCACTGCTGGTGGGAATGTAAACTGGTGCAGCCACTATGGAGAACAGTATGGAGATTTCTTAAAAAACTAAAAATAGAGTTACCATGTGGTCCAGCATTCCCACTCCTGGGCGTATATGCAGAGAAAACTCTAACTTGAAAAGATAACATGCACCCGAATGTTCACAGCAGCACTATTTACAATAGCCAAGACATGGAAGCAACCTAAATGTCCATCAACAGATGAATGGATGAAGAAATGGTATATATACGCAATGAAATATTACTCAGTCATAAAAAAGAATGAAATAATGCCATTTGCAGCAACATGGATGGACATAGAGATTATCTTATTAAGTGAAGTAAGTCAGACAGACAAAGACAACTATCATATATTGCTTTATGTGGAATCTAAAAAAATTATACAGATGAACTTATTTATAAAACAGAAATAGACTCACAGACTTAGAAAACAAACTTATGGTAACCAAAGGGGAAGGGGGGGATAAATTTGGAATTTTGGATTATCAGATACAAACTACAGTATACAAAATAGATAAACAACAAGGACTGACTGTATAGCACAGGGAACTATATTCAGTATCTTGTAATAACCTATAATGGAAATGAATCTGAAAAGGAATATATATATATGTATATATATATATATAATTGAATCACTTTGCTGTACACCTGAAACATTGTAAATCAACTATACAATAGTTGAGAATAAAAAGAGAATAAGAAAATAATAAAATAAATAAAGGCATTGGAAATTAAAAAAGATAAATGTCTTTTTTAATAAATTGTGATAAAATATTTGCAGCAGATATGATAAACAAAGAATCCTTATTTTGAAAATAATGCTAAAGGAAAAACTGGACAAAGGACATCATTAGAGGAATTACACACACAACTAAGATTATATATAGCGAATGAAAATGAAAAATCGGTCATTCTCACCAGTGATCAAATCATTTCAAAGATAAATAATAATGAAACACTATTTGCTGAATATCAGTTTTTTAGCAAAAATAACGCTCTCCAGGGTATGGTAAGATGGAGACTCTCCTGAACTGCCAATATTAATGGAAATTGGTACAACTTTTGGAAAGCAGTTATTTTTAAATTATTATTTATACAGTTTGACCTAGTTTAATCTCATTTCTAGGAATGGGCTTAAAATATTAGCCAGAGATAACATCAAAGTTTTGTGTACAAAGATACTAATCATAACATTTATTATTATGGGAAAAGTGAAAAGCATTCTAAATGCTCAACAGTAAGGAAATAGTTATTAGGTGGAACCATATAAAAATGCTGATATATTTGCTTGTTATTGATATGCATAAATATCAATTTCATATTATTCAACCTAATGCATGACATTATGGTTTATTGTATGATGGAATTTCATGTAGCTATAAAATAGTGTTTATAAAGAATCTATAATAAAATGAGAAATGCTCACTACATCTAGTAGACTATAAAAGTAGAATAGAGAACTTTATTAATAGGATAAAACTAATTTTATAAAAGAAAAAGAAATGCATGTCTGTATGAGTATGTGTATATGTAATGATATGGAGAAAATATTATTTACCAAAACACCATTTGGGGAGAGTCCTGTAAGTATTTGGAGAAAATATCTTAATATACTACTTGGAGTGAGGTTTAAGACTCCATGCTGGATGTTCAAGTTCAAAAATCGGTAAACTTCCCTTTTTTTGTTGATTGTCATGATAGATTTGTGTATGTAAATTTGAATATAGGAGGTAGAGAAGAGCTGTACAGGAAGGAAAGAGTGATAGCAGAGCCAGGAAAGGGGAGTTACCTAGGAAGTTGGGGCAGGCTGCATTGAAGAAGAGTTTGGGGAAATAAAAATGTCTAAGATGAATTCTAAATTCATTAGCTGTGGAGAATGCCCACCAAAGACCTAGAGTCTGTCATACAGAGTGAAGTAAGTCAGAAAGAGAAAAACAAATACTGTATGCTAACACATATATATGGAATCTAAAAAAAATGTTCGGATGAACGTAGGGGCAGGACAGGAATAAAGATGCAGAAGTAGAGAATGGACTTGAGGACACAGGGTGAGGGGGGAAGGGTAAGCTGGGACGAAGGGAGAGAGTAGCATTGACATATGTACACTACCAAATGTAAAATAGATAGCTAGTGGGAAGCAGCTGCGTAGCACAGGGAGATCAGCTCAGTGCTTTGTGACCACCTAGAGGGGTGGGATAGGGAGGGTGGGAGGGAGGTGCAAGAGGGAGGGGATATGGGGATATATCTATATATATAGCTGATTCACTTTGTTATACAGCAGAAACTGACACAACATTGTAAAGCAATTATACTCCAATAAAGATGTTAAAAAAAAAGAAAAATCTGCAGTGAAGTCAGCTTACTTAAGCTTTTTTTTATCTTTTCCTCTTCTCCCTCACCTTCTCTCCCCTCCCTCCCCTCCCCTCCCTTCCCCTTCTCTGTCTCTCTGTCTCTGTCCCTTTCTGTCTCTCCCTCTCTCTGTCTCTCTTTCTCTCTCTCTGTCAATTGAGAGAGAGAACTCGAAGGGGGAAGTATGGGGAAAGGAAACATTTTCTAGGAACCCAGAGCCAGCTAATGACGGAGTAGATGTATCTGGGTTACAAATGCACAGAAAAATCAGAGAGACATAATGCAAAATGTTACCGGTGTTTTTCTTGGGTGATGTTGTTTTGTTTTGTTTTTTCTTCTTGATACTTCAGTTTTGTTTTTTAAGTTTATTACTTTTGTAGTCATAAAGTTATATTAAAATGTTTCAGTATAAATGATATATACTTTTGCAAGATATATATATCTTACAAAAACAATTCTCAGACAATACTGTTCTAATGGTTATTAGGATTGCACCAACTAATCCCAAGCAGAAGCATGAAAACAGGTGTAACCCCCAATCTCAAGTTTCAGTTAAAGTAAAACAAACAAACAAAACCCTGTTTCCTAAACGAAAATTGCAAGGACTTATAGTTTCCTACATCCTGTAAAAACTCTGACACTGCTTCAATTGAGGAGCCACCTGATTTTCAGGTGTTCCCTGATACATATCAGCTAAATAAAGCCTTTAGCATATATATGAGTCACTTAAAGAACTTTTTTTTTTTGCATTGTGAAAATATTTCCTCACTAAAGCCTAACATTTATTGAGATGCTATTATGTATCATGTAAAGTGGCAGGTACTTCACATATAATAAGTAATTTAATCCTCACAGGCCGCATGTCATTATTCTTATTTTACAAATGAGGTAATGGAAAAGTTTAACTTGTCTCAGGTAACCCAACTTGGAAGTGGCCAGCAGTGATAATTCTTTTAGAGTACAAAGACAATGTTTCCCTGAATTGCATAAGAAGCCAAGAAATTAAGCCATTTAATGAGATTAAAAAGAAGGAGGAGGAGGAGAATAATTACCAACATGTGTAATGCGATAGTAGTTTGAAATATAGAAAATTTTCCTTTTTGACAATTCTGTTTTACCTTGCAGTCCTTATACTATTAAAACTAGACTCAGAAGCTGAGATTTTTTTCCCTCACTGAAGGGAAGACAGAACTAAGAACCCAGCAAGAAAAAAGAGCCAAATTATTGGCTTTGAATTCCAAGGCAAGCACTATAAAGCTGACAAAAGAGCTAATAACCTAGAGAAGAGAACAGGATTTTGAGCCTCACAAGGCTAAGAGCCCTGGAGATTCAGAGCCTTGAGTTTGTACCATAAGCCACAGAGTGAAGAATGATTATAGCCTTAATGACAAAGAAAATCTTAATACATTTTAGAGAGGCACAATATCTAATAAAAGTCATTAAGCTTGAAGGGTAGAACATCAGAGAGGAGAAAGCTGATGTAAAGTACTTTAATGTTCTCCCTAGAGAAGTCTGGAGACCTGCAGAGGGTCCACCTTGAATCTGTAGTTGTGTAGTGATTAGTGCATATGTGTGAGAAAACTATTACAGACCAAAGAAAGAACCACTCTAAAGGGTTAGAAGGAAAAATATACAGTGATCAAACAGTAATGGGAATAGTTCTAATTTATACCAGCCAGAGTGGAAAACCTCATAATTCATCGGGTATCAGATAGTAATCTCAGAAGAGGTTTGCCTTAGTAGGGGGTACAAAATTAGCCTTAGACTATTTACTGCTTTAGTTCTACCTAGTGACGCTTAAAGCAAGACCCAAAGGGATCAAAGTGTTTTCAACTCACTTAGCTATTTCTTAGAACAAAACTCAAGGATATCCATGGGAATACAAAAATATCCAGTGTCCATTAAGGTAAATTGATAATATCTGGCACCTAATAAAAATTTAACAGAGATGTGAAACAGCAGAAAAGTACAACCCAGCAAGAGGAGAAAAATCAGTCAATGGACACTGACTAAAAAATAACTCCAGCGCATGAATTAGTAGAAAAGAACATTAAACTATTATGATGATATTCCATATGTTCAAGAAGCTAGAAGAAAGATTTAGCAGAGACATGGAAGATCTTAAAAGAGACACAAATTCAACCACTAGAGATGAAAACTACAGTGTCTGAGATTTTTAAAAAATCCACTGGGTGGGATTAATAACATGTTAGACATTGCTGAAGAAAAGATTAATGAACTTAATGGCCGTAAGAGAAACTCTCCAAAATGAAACACACAGAGAAAAAAGACAGGAAATAATGGAGAATCAGTTAGCTGTGGGACAATTTCAAGTAGTCTAATATATGTGTAATTGGATTCCCTGAAAGGGAAGAGAAGTAGGGAAAGAAAAATATTTGAATAAATAATGGGCAATATTTTTTTCAAATTAGTTGAAAATTGTAAGCTTCAAGCACAAGAAATACATTATAATCAAAATTTATTAAAGTCAGTAATAAAGAGAAAATCTTGAAGAAAACCAGAGGAACAAAGACATTTTAGATAGAGAAACAAAGATAAAAGTGACAGCAGACTTCACATTGGACCCAGTGCAAATGAGAAGACAAAACTATCCTTCAAAAATAAAGGTATAATAAAGACTTTTTCATACACATAAAAGCAGAAAATTTATTACCAGTGGACCTGCACTACAAGACATTTTAGAAGAAGGTCCTTTAGGCAGCAGGAAAATGATTCCAGTTGGAAATCTAAACATAAACAAAGGAATGAAGAATGAGAGAATAACTGCGTGAGTAAATATAAAATACTTTAATGTTATTATTGAAATCTCTTTAAAAGGCAGTTGATTTTATAATGCAAAAATATGAACAATGTATTGGGGGTTTATAACATAGAAATACATTTATGACAACAATAACATAAGGTGGGAAGAAGTAAACTGTAGGTGAAATGGGAGAATATTACTTGGAAGTAGTCTCTGATAAGTTAAGAATGTATACTACAAACTCTAAAGCAACCAGTAAAATAGTACAACAAAGGATTTTAGTTAATAAGTAACCATAGAAGATAAAATGGATTCATAAAAAGAAATTCAATTCAAAAGAAGTCAGGAAATAGAAAAAAAATGGAAAGAATAGATGAGACACATTTTTTTTTAAAATTAGAAAGATGGTAGATTGACACCTGACCATACCAATAATCTCATTAAATATAAATGGTCTAAGCAGTGCAATTAAAAGGCAGAGTTTGTCATTGTATAGAAAGGCAAGACACAACTATATGTTGCTTACAAGAAACCCACTTTAGTAAGTTAGAAGTAAAATGTTTGGAAAAATAAACCATGCTAATGGAGCCAAAAGGAATCTGGAATTGCTATTTTAATACAAGAAACAGTAGGTTTCAGAGCAAGGAATATTACTAGGAATAAAGAATGTCAATTCATCAAGAAGACATAACAATCTTAACTGTTTATGCACCTGATAACATTGTCAAAATACATAAAGAAAAAATAGATAAAACTGAAAGTAGATGTAGAAATTCAAAATTAGAGTTGGAGATTTCAACAATATTCTTTCAATAATTGATAGAACAAGTAGATAGGAAATCAGGAAGGATATAAAAGTCTTGAACAATATTATCAACCAACTTGACCTAATTGACATTTATAGAACACTGTACCTAGTAAAAGCAGAATGCACACTGTTTTCAAGTGCACAGGGGATGTTTACCAAGACAGACCATATTCTGGACCAGAAAAGAATTCTCAATGAATTTAAAATGATTCAAATCATGCAAATATATTCTATGATCACAACAGACATAAATTAGAGATCAGTAATGGAAAGGTATCTGGAAAATCTCAAATATTTGAAAGCTAGGTAGCACAATTATAAAGAACACATAGGTCAAAAAGAAACCAGAAAAGCAGGGCTTCCCTGGTGGCGCAGTGGTTGAGGGTCCGCCTGCCGATGCAGGGGACGCGGGTTTGTGCCCCGGTCTGGGAGGATCCCACATGCCGCAGAGCGGCTGGACCCGTGAACCATGGCTGCTGAGCCTGTGCGTCCAGAGCCTGTGCTCCGCAGCGGGAGAGGCCATATCAGTGAGAGGCCCGCATACTGAAGAAAAAAAAAAAAGAAAAAAAATAAAAGGAGTAAGAAACCTGAAAGGCAATTCTGATGTATTTTGAATGGAATGAAAATTAAAATGCAACATATCAAAATTTGTAGGATGCTGCTCAGTTACTACTTAGAGGGAAATTTATAAGACTAAAAGCCTATTAGAAAACAAGAAAGGGGGCAAAAAAAAAAAAAAAAAAAAAAAAAAAAAGAAAGGGGGCTTCCCTGGTGGTGCAGTGCTTGAGAGTCTGCCTGCTGATGCAGGGGACGTGGGTTCGTGCCCCGGTCCAGGAAGATCCCACATGCTGCAGAGTGGCTAGGCCCGTGAGCCATGGCCACTGAGCCTGTGCATCCAGAGCCTGTGCTCCACAATGGGACAGGCCACAACAGTGAGAGGCCCGTGTACCGCAAAAAAAAAAAACAAAACAAAAAACAAGAAAGGTCTCCTCAATGCTCTATGGTGACCTAAATGTGGAGGAAATCTAAAGAAGAATGGATTAGGGACTTCCCTGGTGGTCCAGTAGGTAAGACTCCATGCTCCCAATGCAGGGGCCCTGGATTTCATCCCTGGTCAGGGAACTAGATCCCACATGCATACTGCAACGAAGAGTCCATATGCCACAACTAAGAGTCCGCATGCCACAACTAAGAAGTCCACATGCCGCAACTAAGAGGTCCATATGCCACAGCTATGAGCCTGCATGCCACAACTAAAAGATGCCACATGCTGCAATGAAGATCCCGTGTGCCACAATGAAGACCTGGCCCAGCCTAAATAAATAAATATTTAAAAATAAATTAAAAAAATAAAAAAGAGTGGATATATGTATATGTATGACTGATTCACTTTGCTGTACAGCAAGAAACTAACACAACATTGTAAAGCAAATATACTCCAATACAATTAATAAAAAAAGAAACTTCTGAAATCAATGACCTCAGTTTCAACCTTAAGAAATAGAAAATAAATAAATAAAATGAACCCAAGTAAGCAGAAGAAAGGGAATAATAAACATCAGAGCAAGAATCAATGAAATAGAAGAAAGAATAACTATAAGGAAAATGAATGAAACCAAAGTTGGTACTTTGAGAAGATTAATAAAATGGATAACAAGCTAGTCAAAGTGATAAGGAAAAAAGAAAAAAAGGCACAAATGACACCAACAGATATTCTAAAGATATTAAAGGGATAATAAAGGAGTATTATAAACAACTTTATGCCTATAGATTTGACAGCTTAGAAAAAAGTGGGAAAGTTTCCATAAAAGACACAAACTATCAAAGCTCACTTAAGAAGAGATGAACAACTTTGTTATCTGCATATCTATTAAAGCAGTTGATTTTGTAGTTCAAAACCTCAGAAAGGAACTCCAGGGCTAGATGGCTTCATTGGTAAATTCTATTAAAGGTAGAAATAATACCAATTCTACAAAAACCTTCCAGAAAATTGAAGCAGGAGAAATATTTCTCAACTCATTTTATGAGGCCAATTTTACTCTGCCATCAAAACCACACAATAGCATCACAAGAAAGAAAATCACAGATCAAAATTCCTCATAAACATACATTCACAAATTTTTAAAAGTTTAACAAATAAAATGCAACAACATGTAAAAAGGATAATTAATCATGACCAAGTGGATTTCCCTCCCAGGAATGCAAGGTTGGTTTAACATTAAATATAAATCAATGCTGAGTAACATAAGCAAAAATGGCAGAATAGGAAATTCCCAAAGCACATCCCCCAGAAGAGCAGTGATAAGCTTGCAAAAAATGTCAAACTCAAGTTTTTCAAAACTCTGGAAACTAATGAAAAAGCTTACAGCAGCAAGGGGAACACTTAATCAATTTGTGGTATATATATACAATGGAATATTACTCAGCCATTAAAAAGAATGAAATAATGCCATTTGTAGCAACATGGATGGACTTAGGGATTGTCATACTGAGTGAAGTAAGTCAGACAGAGAGAGAGAAATATTGTATGATATTGCTTATATGTGGAATGTAAAAAAAATTATACAAATGAAGTTATTTACAAAACAGAAACAGATTTACAGACTGAGAGAATGAACTTATGGTTACCGGGGGGAAGGGGTGGGGAGGGACAGTTAGGGAGTTTGGGATTGACACGTACACACTGGTATATTTAAAATGGATAACAAACAAGGACCTACTGAATAGCACAGGGAACTCTGCTCAATATTATGTAACAACCTAAAGGGGAAATTAATTTGAAAAAGAATAGAATCACTGAATCACTTTGTTGTACACCTGAAACTAACACAACATGGTTAATAAAAAAGTTGAAAAAAACCCCCTGAATCTCGGTAAGAGAGCTTTGTGGCACTTTAACTTCCCCTGTTTTCTTCTCACTCTCCTCCAACTTGGTGGAGGCTTTGAAGGTAATAGTACACATTTCCAGTACAGGGACATAGTACCAGATGAGCAGAATGGACATTATTATCAAAGAATTGTGGTTTTGACCTGTCTGGTGACTCCCTGAAGGACCAGCTTAAAGGGCATGCCTTTATTTTGCCCAAGGGAACTCTCCCAGGGCTGAGATGATAATCCAGGGGAGGGTTGAAAACATTTAAAGGCACACATATTTGTCACTGCCACCTGGGACAAAGTATAGCTGTGGGGCAAGTGGTAAAATAACCAAAAAGCTCAGAGGAAAGCCTGGGACATGAGATGCTTTGGGGAATTTGCACTTTGAAAAGCTCCCACATATTCCTGGAATCTAGAAGGACAAGTATATGTGCAGGGCTAAGCACACAGTCAGAAAATACCTGGTAAGGCCCTAGCTCTCACCTCTGGCTGATTTCTATGCAAGTAGAAAGTGAGAACTAAGGTAGAGTTGTAAACTAACTGGGCTAAATGTTGAAGGCATGCCCCAACACATACAAAAGCCCATTTGCAAAGCCCATTTACATATCCATCATTATAGTATTGTAGAAAATATTTTTACTGCCCTAAAAAGTCCTCTGTGCTCTGCCTGCTCATCTCTCTGCCTTTCCCACAGTCCATCCCCTGGTAACAACTGATATTCTTACTGTCTCCATAGTTTTGCCTTCTCCAGAATGTCATATAGTTGGAATCATACACTACGTACAGTTGACCCTTGAACAATGCAAGGGTTAATTCGAATGTAACTTTTGGTCAGCCTTCTGTATCTGCGATTCCTCTCCAAATGCATATTCAACGAACCACAGACACTGTAGTACTGTAGTATTTAGTATTGAAAATATTTATATATAAGTGGAACCACATAGGTCAAACCCTCATTGTTCAGGAGTCAACTGTAGTCTTTCCACACTGGCTTCTTTCACTTAGTAATATACATTTAATACATATTCTCCATGTCTTTTCATGACTTGATATTTCATTTCTTTTTAGTGCTGAATAATATTCCATTGTCTGGATGTACCATAGTTTCTTTCTTTCTTTTTTTAAAAAAAAATTATTTTTGGCTGCGTTGGGTCTTCGTTGCTGTGCATGGACTTTCTCTAGTTGCGGCAAGTGAGGGCTACTCTTTGTTGTGGTGCACAGACTTCTCATTGCAGTGGCTTCTCTTGTTGCAGAGCACGGGCTCTAGGCTCACAAGCTTCAGTAGCTGTGGAACATGGGCTCAGTAGTTGTGGCTCATGGGCTCTAGAGTGCAGGCTCAGTTGTTGTGGCACACGGGCTTAGTTGCTCCGCGGCATGTGGGATCTTCCCAGACCAGGGCTCGAACCCATGTCCCCTGCATTTGCAGGCGGATTCTTAACCACTGCACCACCAGGGAAGTCCTACCATAGTTTCTTTATCCATTCTCCTACTGAAAGACATCTTGATGGCTTCCAAGTTTTGGCAATTATGAATAAAGCTACTATAAATATCCATGTGCAGATTTTTTGTGGATATAGGTTTTCAGTTCCTTTGGTTAAATACCAAGGAGTGTGACTGCAGGATTGTATGGTAAGAATATGTTTAGTTTTATAGGAAACTGCCAAACGGTCTACCATAGTGGCTATACTATTTTGCATTCTCAGCAGCATTGAATGAGAGTTCTTTTTGTTCCACATCCTCACCAGCATTTGGTATTGTCAGACTTTTGGATTTCAGCCAATCTAATAGGCATGTTGTGGTATCTCATTGTTCTTTTAATTTGCATTTCCCTGATGACACATGATGTTGAACATCTTTTCATATGCTTACTTACTATGTGTATATCTTCTTTGATGACATGTCTGTTAAGTTATTTGGCCCATTTTTAAATCAAATTGTTTTTTTTATTGGTGGGTTTTGAGGGTTCTTTGTATACGTTTGATAAAAATTCTTTATCAGATATGTCTTTTATGAATATTTTCTACTATTTTTGGTTTGTCTCCTCATTTCTTGACATTATCTATCACAGAGCAGAAGTTTTAAATTTTAATGAAGTCCAGCTTATCAACTATTTCTTTCATGTAAGGTGCCCTTGCTGTTGTATCTAAAATGTCATCACCATGCCCAAGGTCATCTAGGTTTTCTCTTAATTATTGAAGATTTATAGTTTTGCATTTCACATTTAGATATGTAACGCATTTAGAGTTAATTGTGAAGGGCGTATGGTCTGTGTTTAGATTCATTTTTTTGCCCATGGATTACCAGTTGTTCCAGCACCATTCTTTTTTGGAAGTTAATAAAATCATTTATTAAATTACTAACTTGTATTTGGTCTGCCTATTAACTTTTACCTATTACTTCCATTTCAAGACAGAAGCCATATTTATGCCTTAACTTCAGGCACTGAGGACACAGTGATTTGAGCCTAAATATCCTTATATTCTAGAGGAGAGACAGGAAATTTAAAAAGAAAAACTTCATAAGACACTTTCTTTTTTAAAATAAATTTATTTATTTTATTTTTTGCTGCGTTGGGTCTTCGTTGCTGTGTGCGGGTTTTCTCTGGTTGCAGCGAGTGGGGGCTATTCTTTGTTGCAGTGCGCGGGCTTCTCACTGTGGTGGCTTCTCTTGTTGTGGAGCATGGGCTCTAGGCTCACGGGCTTCAGTAGTTGCAGCACGCAGGCTCAGTAGTTGTGGCACATGGAGTTAGTTGCTCTGTGGCATGTGAGATCTTCCCGGACCAGGGCTTGAACCCGTGTCCCCTGCATTGGCAGGTGGATTCTTAACCACTGTGCCACCAGGGAAGTCCAAGACACTTTCTAAAACAGTGTTTGTGAGGAAGGTGGCATAAGTTGATATAATAGATTGAAATCACGATAAGAGACATTAGCTATGGGGGGTGGTCTCAGTAGTAAAGTGACACTTGATTCAGGGACTGAGTGCCTAGAAGTGCCTTATTAAGTTTGATTCAAAATGAGAAGATATATTAGTCAGGAGCTGAGAGGTGAAGAAAGGCCCTTTGTGGGCAACTGGGAAAGTAGCCCAGACAGAGCCCGGTTACCAAATACCCACAACAGAGTCAAAATTAACACATTTTCTATTTTTTTCAAGACTGTGTACCATTGACCTAACCAAATGTTGGGTTTGCTGAAGCCCCACCCATTCACAGAGTCTCTAAGAACTTCACCCATAGTATTCTTTGTGTCTGAAGAAGCTTAAGTTCAAGTTGAGGGAGAGAGAAGTCTTGCAGTGAAAAGCAAAGTACAAGGGCTGTTCACAGCTCGGCATGGCAGAATTACTTTGCTCTCTTCTCTTAATTTTTTTGGACCTCATCAGGATCTGATCACTAATGTTGATTAATATATTTCCTGCATTACCTGCTGGAATGCCCCCGCTCCGCCATTTTTAACCATATTTAAGCTGCCTGCCAGCACCATTTGTTGAAAAGACTGTTTTGCTTCATTGTATTGCCTTTTTTCTTTGTCAAGGTCAGTTGGCTATATTTATGTTGTCTATTTATGGACTTTCTATTGGTTTTCATTGATCTATCTGTCTTTTCTTTCATCAATACTACATGGTCTTGATTACTGTAGCTTTATAGTAAATCTTGAAGTTGGGTAGTGTTAATCCTCCAACTTTGTTCTTCCCCTTCAATATGGTGTTGGCTATTCTGGGGTTTTACTTCTTTATATAAACTTTAGAAACAGTTTGTTGATATCCACAAAATAACTTGCTGGGATTTTGATTGGTATTGCATTGAATCTATAGATCAATTTGGGAAGAACTTACATCTTGACAATATTGTTTCCTTATCCATGAACGTGGAATATCTCTTCATTTATTTAGTTGTTTCATATAATGAGTAATAAATGTATATTGTTAGTCATCAGAGTTTTGTAATTTTTCTAATATAGATCTTATACATATTTTGTTCAATTTATAATAAGTATTTCATTCCTTTGGTGATAATGTAAATGGTATTATGTTTTTATTTTCAAATTCCACTTGATCATTGCTGGAAAATAGGAAAGCAATTGATTTTTGTATATTAACATTGTATCCTGCAACCTTGCTATAATTGCCCATTAGTTCAAAGAGGTTTTTTTTTTTTTTTTTTTTTGGTCCATTCTTTCAGAATTTCTATATAGACAATGTCATTTGCAAACAAAGACAGGTTTATTTCTTCCTTCCAAGTCTGTATATCTTTTATTCCCTCTTCTTGTTTTATTGTATTATCCAGGACTTCCAGTATAATGTTGAAAAGGAGTAATTACAGGGAACATTTTTACCTTGTTTCTGATCTTAGTGGGAAAGCTTCTAGTTTCTCAAATAGATATTCTTTTTTTTTTTTTACATCTTTATTGGAGTATAATTGCTTTACAATGGTGTGTTGGTTTCTGCTTTATAACAATGTGAATCAGTTATACATATACATATGTTCCCATATCTCTTCCCTCTTGTGTCTCCCTCCCTCCCACCGTCCCTATCCCCCCACTCCAGGCGGTCACAAAGCACCGAGCTGATCTCCCTGTGCTATGCGGCGGCTTCCCACTAGCTATCTACCTTACGTTTGGTAGTGTATATATGTCCATGCCTCTCTCTCTCGCTTTGTCACAGCTTACCCTTCCCCTTCCCCATATCCTCAAGTCCATTCTCTACTGAGAGATCTGATCATGAATAGGTATTGGATTTTGCCAAATGCTTCTCTGCATCTACTGATATGATAATGTGATATATTTTTTTTCTGTTGATGTCATGGATTACATTAATTGATTTTCAAATGTTGAAACATCCTTACATACCTGGGATAATTCCCACTTGGTCTTGGTGTATCAATCTTTTAATATATTGTTGGATCCAACGTGCAAATATTTTTGTTGAGGCTGTTTGCATCTATGTTCATGAGAGATATTGGTCTGTAGTTTTTTTTTCTTGTAATGTCTTCTTCTGGTTTTGATATTAGGGTAATGATATTGGATAAGTTAGGAATTATTACCTCTGCTTCTATCCTCTGAAATACATTGTAGAGAATTGATATAATTTCTTCCTAAAATGTTTGGTAGAATTCACCAGTGAACCCATCTGGGACTGGTGCTTTCTGTTTTGGAACGTTAGTAATTATTATTGATTCAATTTCCTTAATAGATATAGGTGTATTCAGAAGGTATTTTTCTTCTTGTGTGAATTCTGGCAGATTGTGTGTTTCAAGAAATTGGTCCATTTCATCTAGGTTATCAAATTTATGGGCATAGTGTTTTTCATAGTATTCCTTTAGTATCTTTTCAATATCCATGGGATCTGTAGTGATGTCTCCTCTTTCTTTTCTTATATTAGTAATTTGTGTCCTCTGTCTTTTCTTTCTTAGTATGAATACAGCTTATCAATTTTATTGTTTTAAAAAGAAACAGCTTTGTTTTTATTGTAAAATAGTTGATTTACAATGTTGTGTTAGTTTCAGGTATACAGCAGAGTGATTCAGATAAATATTCTTTATAAGATTCTTTTCCATTATAGGTTATTACAAGATATTGAATATAAATCCCTGTACTATACAGTAGGTCCTTGTTGTTTATCTATTTTATATATAGTAGTGTGGATGTGTTAATCCCAAGCTCCTAATTTATCTCTCCTCTCCCCTTTCCCCTTTGGTAACCATAAGTTTGTTTTCTATGTCTGTCAGTCTATTTCTGTTTTGTAAATAAATTCATTTGTGTCATTTTTTTTAACATCTTTATTGGAGTATAATTGCTTTACCATGGTGTGTTAGTTTCTGCTTTATAACAAAGTGAATCAGTTATACATATACATATGTTCCCATATCTCTTCTCTCTTGTGTCTCCTCCCTCCCACCCTCACTATCCCACCTCTCTAGGTGGTCACAAAGCACCGAGCTGATCTCCCTGTACTATGTGGCTGCTTCCCACTAGCTATCTATTTTACGTTTGGTAGTGGATATATGTCCATGCCACTCTCTCACTTTGTCACAGCTTACCCTTACCCCTCCCCATATCCTCAGGTCCTTTCTCTAGTAGGTCTGTGTCTTTATTCCCATCTTGTCCCTAGGTTCTTCATGACTTTTTTTTCTTAGATTCCACACATATGTGTTAGCATACGGTATTTGTTTTCCTCTTTCTGACTTACTTCACTCTGTATGACAGACTCTAAGTCCATCCACCTCACTACAAATAACTCAGTTTCATTTCTTTTTATGGCTGAGTAATATTCCATTGCATATATGTGCCACATATTCTTTATCCATTCATCTGTTGATGGACACTTAGGTTGCTTCCATGTCCTGGCTATTGTAAATAGAGCTGCAATGAACATTGTGGTACATGACTCTTTTTGAATTATGGTTTTCTCAGGGTATATACCCAGTAGTGGGATTGCTGGGTTGTATGGTAGTTCTATTTTTAGTTTTTTAAGGAACCTCCATACTGTTCTCCATAGTGGCTGTATCAATTTACATTCCCACCAACAGTGCAAGAGGGTTCCCTTTCCTCCACACCCTCTCCAGCATTTATTTTTTGTAGATTTTTTGATGATGGCTATTCTGACCAGTGTGAGATGATATCTCATTGTAGTTTTGATTTGCATTTCTCTAATGATTAATGATGTTGAGCATTCTTACATGTGTTTGTTGGCAATCTGTATATCTTCTTTGGAGAAATGTCTGTTTAGGTCTTCTTGGATTGGGTTGTTCGTTGTTTTTGATATTGAGCTGCATGAGCTGCTTGTAAATTTTGGAGATTAATCCTTTGTCAGTTGCTTCATTTGCAAATATTTTCTCCCATTCTGAGGGTTGTCTTTTGGTCTTGTTTATGGTTTCCTTTGCTGTGTAAAAGCTTTTAAGTTTCATTAGGTCCCATTTGTTTATTTTTGTTTTAATTTCCATTTCTCTAGGAGGTGGGTCAAAAAGGATCTTGCTGTGATTTATGTCATGGAGTGTTCTGCCTATGTTTTCCTCTAAGAGTTTTAGAGTGTCTGGCCTTACATTTAGGTCTTTAATCCATTTTGAGTTTATTTTTGTGTGTGGTGTTAGGGAGTGTTCTAATCTCATAATTTTACATGTACCTGTCCAGTTTTCACAGCGTCACTTATTGAAGAGGCTGTCTTTTCTCCAGTGTATATTCTTGCCTCCTTTATCAAAGATAAGGTGGCCATATGTGCATGGGTTTATTTCCGGGCTTTCTATCCTGTTCCATTGATCTATATTTCTGTTTTTGTGCCATTACCATACTGTCGTGATTACTGTAGCTTTGTAGTATAGTCTGAAGTCAGGGAGCCTGATTGCTCCAGCTCCGTTTTTCTTGTTCAAGATGGCTTTGCCTATTTGGGGTCTTCTGCATTTCCATACAAATTGTGAAATTTTTTGTTCTAGTTCTGTGAAAAATGCCAGTGGTAGTTTGAAGGGATTGCATTGAATCTGTAGATTGCTTTGGGTAGTAGAGTCATTTTCACAATGTTGATTCTTCCAATCCAAGAACATGGTATATCTCTCCATCTATTTGTATCATCTTTTATTTCTTTCATCAGTGTCTTATAATTTTCTGCATACAGGTCTTTTGTCTCCTTAGGTAGGTTTATTCCTAGATACTTTATTCTTTTTGCTGCAATGGTAAATGGGAGTGTTTTCTTTTTCTTTTTTTTTTTTATCTGCAGTACGCAGGCCTCTCACTGCTGTGGCCCCTCCCGTCGTGGACCACAGGCTCCAGACGCACAGGCCCAGCGGCCATGGCTCACGGGCTCAGCCGCTCCGCGGCATGTGGGATCCTCCCGGACCGGGGCATGAACCCGTGTCCCCTGCATCGGCAGGCGGACTCTCAACCACTGTGCCACCACGGAAGCCCTGGGAGTATTTTCTTAATTTCACTTTCAGATTTTTCATCATTAGTGTATAGGAATGCTAGAGATTTCTGTGCATTAATTTTGTATCCTACTACTTTACCAAATTCATTGATTAGCTCTAGTAGTTTTCTGGTAGCATCTTTAGGATTCTCTATGTATAGTATCATGTCATCTGCAAACAGTGACAGCTTTACTTCTTCTTTTCCGATTTGGATTCCTTTTATTTCTTTTTCTTCTCTGATTGCTGTGGCTAAAACTTCCAAAACTATCTTGAATAATAGTGGTGAGAGTGGGCAACCTTGTCTTGTTCCTGATTTTAGTGGAAATGGTTTCATTTTTCACCATTGAGGACAATGTTGGCTGTGGGTTTGTCATATATGGCCTTTATCATGTTGAGGAAATTTCCCTCTATGCCTACTTTCTGCAGGGTTTTTATCATAAATGGGTGTTGAATTTTGTCAAAAGCCCTCTCTGCATCGATTGAGATGATCATATGGTTTTTCTCCTTCAGTTTGTTAATATGGTGTATCACATTGATTGATTTGTGTATATTAAAGCATCCTTGCATTCCTGGAATAAACCCCAGTTGATCATGGTGTAAGATCCTTTTATTGTGCTGTTGGATTCTGTTTGCTAGTATTTTGTTGAGGATTTTTGCATCTATGTTCATCAGTAATATTGGCCTGTAGTTTTCTTTCTTTGTGACATCTTTGTCTGGTTTTGGTCTCAGGGTGATGGTGGCCTCGTAGAATGAATTTGGGAGTGTTCCTCCCTCTGCTATAGTTTGGAAGAGTTTCAGAAGGATAGGTGTTAGCTCTTCTGTAAATATTTGATAGAATTCACCTGTGAAGCCATCTGGTCCTGGGCTTTTGTTTGTTGGAAGATTTTTAATCACAATATCAATTTCAGTGCTTGTGATTGGTCTGTTCATATTTTCTGTTTCTTCCTGGTTCAGTCTTGGAAGGTTGTGCATTTCTAAGAATTTGTCCATTTTTTCCAGGTTGTCCATTTTATTGGCATATAGTTGCTTGTAGTAATCTCTCATGATCTTTTGTATATCTACAGTGTCAGTTGTTACTTCTCCTTTTTCATTTCTAATTCTATTGATTTGAGTCTTCTCCCTTTTTTTCTTGATGAGCCTGGCTAAAGGTTTATCAATTTTGTGTATCTTCTCAAAGAACCAACTTTTAGTTTTATTGATCTTTAGTTTTATTGATCTTTTCTATCACTTCCTTCATTTCTTTTTCATTTATTTCTGATATGATCTTTATGATCTTTATGATCTTTATGATCTTTATGATTTCTTTCCTTCTGCTAACTTTGGGTTTTTTTTTGTTCTTTCTCTAATTGCTTTAGGTATAAGTTTAGCTTGTTTATTTGAGATGTTTCTTGTTTCTTAAGGTAGGATTGTATAGCTATAAACGTCCCTCTTAGAACTGCTTTTGCTGCATCCCATAGGTTTTGGGCCGTCATGTTTTCATTGTCATTTGTTTCTATGTATTTTTTGATTTCCTCTTTGATTTCTTCAGTGATCTCTTGGTTATTAAGTAGTGTATTGTTTAGCCTCCATGTGCTTGTATTTTTTATAGATTTTTTTCCTGTAAGTGATATCTAGTCTCATAGCATTGTGGTCGGAAAAGATACCTGATACAATTTCAATTTTCTTAAATTTACCAAGGCTTGATTTGTGACCCAAGATATGATCCATCCTGGAGAATGTTCCATGAGCACTTGAGAAGAATGTGTATTCTGTTGTTTTTGGATGGAATGTCCTATAAATATAAATTAAGTCCATCTTGTTTAATGTATCATTTAAAGCTTGTGTTTCCTTATTTATCTTCATTTTGGATGATCTGTCCATTGGTGAAAGTGGAGTGTTAAAGTCCCCTACTATGATTGTGTTACTGTTGATTTCCCCTTTTATGGCTGTTAGTATTTGCCTTATGTATTGAGGTGCTCCTATGTTGGGTGCATAAATATTTACAATTGTTATATCTTCTTCTTGGATCGATCCCTTGATCATTATGTAGTGTCCTTCTTTGTCTCTTGTAATAGTCTTTATTTTAAAGTCTATTTTATCTGATATGAGAATTGCTACTCCAGCTTTCTTTTGATTTCCTTTTGCATGGAATATCTTTTTCTATCCCCTCACTTTCAGTCTGTATGTGTCCCTAGGTCTGAAGTGGGTATCTTATAGACAGCATATATACAGGTCTTGTTTTTGTATCCATTCAGCCAGTCTATGTGTATTGGTTGGAGCATTTAATCCTTTTACTTTTAAGATAATTATTGATATGTATGTTCCTATTTGCATTTTCTTAATTGTTTTGGGCTTTTTATTGTAGGCCTTTTCCTTCTCTTGTGTTTCCTGCCTAGAGAAGTTCCTTTAGCATTTGTTGTAAAGGTGGTTTGGTGGTGCTGAATTCTCTTAGCTTTTGCTTGTCTGTAAAGGTTTGAATTTCTCCATCAAATCTGAATGAGATCCTTGCTGGGTATAATAATCTTGGTTGTAGGTTTTACTGCTTCATCACTTTAAATATGTCGTGCCACTCCCTTATGGCTTGCAGAGTTTCTGCTGAAAGATCAGCTGTTAACCTTATGGGGATTCCCTTGTGTGTTATTTGTTGTTTTTCCCTGCTGCTTTTAATATTTTTTCTTTGTATTTAATTTTTGATAGCTTGATTAGTATGTGTCTTGGCGTGTTTCTCCTTGGATTTATCCTGTATGGGACTCTCTGTGCTTCCTGGACTTGATTAACTATTTCCCTTCCCATATTAGGGAAGTTTTCAACTATAATCTCTTCAAATATTTTCTCAGTCCCTTTCTTTTTATCTTCTTCTTCTGGGACTCCTATAATTTGAATGTTGGTGCGTTTAATGTTGTCCCAGAGGTCTCTGAGACTGTCCTCAGTTCTTTTCATTCTTTTTTCTTTATTCTGCTCTGCAGTAGTTATTTCCACTATTTTATCTTCCAGGTCACTTATCCGTTCTTCTGCCTCAGTTATTCTGCTATTGATCCCTTCTAGAGAATTTTAATTTCATTTATTGTGTTGGTCATCATTGTTTGTTTGCTCTTTAGTAGTTCTAGGTTCTTGTTAAACGTTTCTTGTATTTTCTCTATTCTATTTCCAAGATTTTGGATCATCTTTATTATCATTATTGTGAATTCTTTTTCAGGTAGACTGCCTATTTCCTCTTCATTTGTTAGGTCTGGTGGGTTTTTACCTTGCTCCTTCATCTGCTGTGTGTTTTTCTGTCTTCTCATTTTGCTTAACTTACTGTGTTTGGGGTCTCCTTTTCGCAGGCTGCAGGTTTGTAGTTCCCGTTGTTTTTAGTGTCTGTCCCCAGTGGCTAAGGTTGGTTCAATGCGTTGTGCAGGCTTCCTGATGGAGGGTACTGGTGCCTGTGTTCTGGTGGATGAGGCTGGATCTTGTCTTTCTGGTGGGCAGGTCCACGTCTGGCGATGTGTTTTGAGGTGTCTGTTGTCTTATTATGATTTTAGGCAGCCTCTCTGCTAATGGATGAGGTTGTGTTCCTGTCTTACTAGTTGCTAGGCATAGGGTGTCCAGCACTGTAGCTTGCTGGTCGTTGAGTGAAGCTGGGTCTTGGCGTTGAGATGGAGATCTCTGCGAGATTTTCGCCATTTGATATTATGCGGAGCTGGGAGGTGTCTTGTGGACCAGTGTCCTGAAGTTGGTTCTCCCACCTCAGAGGCATAGCCCTGATGCCTGGCTGGAGCACCAATTGGCTTTCATGCACACGGCTCAGAATAAAAAGGGAGAAAAAATAGAAAGAAAGAAAGAAAGGAGATAAAATAAAATAAAATTATTAAAGTAAAAAATAATTATTAAGAAAAAAATTTTTAAAGTAAAAAAAAAAAAAGGATGGACAGAACCCTAGGAGAAATGGTAAAATCAAAGCTATACAGACAAAATCACACACAGAAGCATACACATACACACTCACAAAAAGAGAAAAAGGGGGAAAAAATATATCGTTGCTCCCAAAGTCCACCTCCTCAATTTGGGATGATTTGTTGTCTATTCAGGTATTCCACAGATGCAGGGTACATCAAGTTGATTGTGGAGATTTAATCCGCTGCTCCTGAGGCTGCTGGGAGAAATTTCCCTTTCTCTTCTTTGTTCGCACAGCTACCGGGGCTCAGCTTTGGATTTGGCCCTGCCTCTGCGTGTAGGTCGCCTGAGGGCGTCTGTTCTTCGCTCAAACAGGACGGGGTTAAAGGAGCAGGTGATTCGTGGCCTCTGGCTCACTCAGACCGGGGGAAGGGAGGGGTACGGATTCAGGGTGAGCCTGCGGCGGCAGAGGCCGGCATGACGTTGCAGCCTGAGGCGCGCGGTGCGTTCTCCCGGGGAAGTTGTCCCTGGATCACGGGACCCTGGCAGTGGCGGGCTACACAGGTTCCCGGGAGGGGAGGTGTGGAGAGTGACCTGTGCTCGCACACAGGCTTCTTGGTGGCGGCTGTAGCAGCCTTAGCGTCTCTGGGATCCGCGCTGATCGCCACGGCTTGCACCCGTCTCTGGAGCTCCTTTAAGCAGCGCTCTTAATCCCCTCTCCTCGCGCACCAGGAAACAAAGAGGGAAGAAAAAGTCTCTTGCCTCTTCGGCAGGTCCAGACTTTTTCCCGGACTCCCTCCCGGCTAGCTGTGGCGCACTAGCCCCCTTCAAGCTGTGTTCACACAGCCAACCCCAGTCCTCTCCCTGGGATCCGAGCGAAGCCCGAGCCTCAGCTCCCAGCCCCTGCCCGCCCTAGCGGGTGAGCAGACAAGCCTCTCGGGCTGGTGAGTGCTGATCGGTACCATTCCTCTGTGTGGGAATCTCTCCGCTTTGCCCTGTGCACCCCTGTTTCTGCGCTCTCCTCCGTGGCTCCGAAGCTTCCCCCTTCGCCACCTGCAGCCTCCTCCCGTGAAGGGGCTTCCTAGTATGTGGAAACCTTTCCTCCTTCACAGCTCCCTCTCAGTGGTGCAGGTCCCGTCCCTATTCTTTTGTCTCTGTTTTTTCTTTTTTCTTTTGCTCTACCCAGGTACATGGGGAGTTTCTTGCCTTTTGGGAGGTCTGAGGCCTTCTGCCAGCGTTCAGTAGGTGTTCTATAGGAGCTGTTCCACATGTAGTTGTATTTCTGATGTATTTGTGGAGAGGAAGGTGATCTCCACATCTTACTCCTCCACCATCTTGAAGCTCCTCCCATTTGTGTCATTTTTTAAGATTCCACATATAAGTGATATCATGATAAATGTCATATGATATTTGTCTTTCTCTGTCTGACTTACTTCACTTAATATGATAATCTCTAGGTCTATCCATGTTTGCTGCAAATGGCATTATTTCATTTTTTATGGCTGAGTAATATTCCATTGTATATATATGCCACATCTTTATTCATTCATCTTTCGATGGACATTTCAGTTGCTTCCATGTCTTGCCTATTGTAAATAGTGCTGCTATGAACACTAAGGTGCATGCATCTTTTTGAATTAGTTTTCTCTGGATATATGCCCAGGAGTGGGATTGCTGGATGATATGGTAACTCTGTTTTTAGTTTTCTTAAGGAACCTCCATACTGTTCTCCATAGTGGAATCAGCTTTTGGTTTTATCAATTTTCTCTACTTACTTCCTGTTTTCAATTTCTTTGATTTCAACTTTAATTTTTATTATTACTGTACTTCTACTTACTTTGGATTTAATTTGCTCTTCTTTTTTCTAGTTTCCTAAGGTGGAAAATTAGATTATTGATTTTAGATTTTTCTTTTTTTTCAAATGTGTGCATCTGATGCTACAAGTATCCCTCTAAGCTTTCATTGTATCCCACAAATTTTGATAAGTTGTGTTGTCTTTTTTCCAGCTTTATTGAGATACAGTTGACGTACAACACTGTATAAACTTAAAATAAACAGCATAATGATTTGACTTACATACATCATGAAATGATTACCAAAATAAGGTTAGTGACTATCCATCATCTCATATAGATATAGAAAAAAAGAAAAAAAATTTTCCCTCTGATGACAACACTTGGGATTTACTCTCTTAACAACTTTCTTACATATAATTTAGCAGTATTAATTATATTAATCATGTTGTACATTACATTCCTACCAGTTGTTTCTCTTATAACTGGAAGTTTGTACCTTTGACCACCTTCCTCCAATTTCCTCTTTTCCCAATTCCCTGCCTCTGTTAACCACAAATCTGATCTATTTTTTTATGAGTTTGTTTGTTTTTGAAGTATAAGTAGATCTAAAACACTATGATAGTTCTTGGTGAACAACATAGTGATTTGATATTTCTATATATTACAAAATGATCACCACAGTAAGTCTAGTTACCATCTGTCACCTTACAAAGATATCAAAGTATTATTGACTGTATTACCCATGCTGCACATTTTATCCCCATGACTCATTTATTTTGTAACTGGATGTTTGTGCCTCTAAATCTCTCTCACCTATTTCATTCATCTTCCTATCTTTTCCCCTCTGGATACCGCCTGCTTTTTCTCTGTATCTATGACTCTTTGTGTTTTGTTATATTTTCTCATTTATTTTGCTTTTTTTAGATTCCACATACAAGTGAAATCATACAGTAGTTGTCTTTCTTTGTCTGACTAATTTGACTTAGTATTATACCCTCCACCCATGTTGTCACAAATGGCAAGATTTTTTTCTTTTTGATGGCTGAGTAATATTCCATTGTGTGTGTGTGTGTGTGTGTGTGTGTGTGTGTGTGTGTGTATCTCACATCTTCTTTACCCATTCATGTATTGATGGGCATTTAGCTCGTTTCCACTTCTTGGCTATTGTAAATAATCCTGCAGTGAACATAGGGGTGCATACATCTTTTGAAATTACTGTTTTCATTTTCTTCAGGAAAATGCCCAGAGGTGGAATTACTAGATTGTATGGTAGTTCTACTTTTAATTTTTTAGGAAACTCAATACTGTTTTCCATAGTGGCTGCACCAGTTTAAATTCCCACCAACAGTACACAGGGGTTCCCTTTTTCTCCACATCCTTGCCAATACTTGTTATTTGTTGTCTCTTTGATAATAGCCATTCTAAACAGATGTGAGGGGATATTTCCTTGTGGTTTTGATTTGCATTTTCCTGATGATTAGTGATGTGGAATATCTTTTCATGTGCCTGTTGGCCATCTGTATATCTCCTTTGGAAAAATGACCATTTTTAAAATTGAGGATTTTTAAAAAATTAATTTATTTGGTTGCACCAGGTCTTAGCTGTGGCAGGTGGGCTCCTTAGTTGTGGCAGGTGGGCTCCTTAGTTGTGGCATCTGTGAAATCTTTGTTGCAGCATGCATGTGGGATCTAGCTCCCTGACCAGGGATCGAACCTGGGCCCCCTGCATTGGGAGTGTGGAGTCTTATCCACTGCACCACTAGGGAAGTCCCCAAGTTGTTTGTATTTTGATGTTGAGTTGAATTAGTTCTTTGTATATATTGGATATAACCCCTTATCAGACATACGGTTTGCAAATATCTTCCCCCGTTCTGTAGGTGTCCTTTTCATTTTGTTGATCATTTCCTTTGCTGTGCAAAATCTTTTCAGTTTGACATAGTCCCATTTGTTTATTTTTGGTTTTGTTTCCCTTGCCTGAGGAGATATATCCAAAAAAATATTGCTAAGACCAATATCAAGGAGACCACACCTTTTTTCTCCCCCTGGGAGTTTTATGGTTTCAGGTCTTACATTTAAGTCTTTAATCCATTTTGATTTATTTTTGTATAGGGTATGAGAAAGTAGTTCGGTTTGATTCTTTTGTATGTAGCTGTCTAGTTTGCCCAACACCATTTATTGAAGAGGCTGTCTTTTCTTCATTATGTATTCTTGTCTCCTTTGTCATAGATTAATTGGGTTCATTTCTGGTTTCATTGATCTATTTGTCTGTTTTTGTGTCAGTACCATACTATTTTGATTACTGAAGCTTTGTAGTATAGTTTGAAATCAGAAAGCATGACACCTCCAGCTGTGTTCTTCTTTCTTAAGATTGTTTTGGGTATTTGGGGTCTTTTGTATTCCAACACATATTTTAGAATTATATTTTCTAGTTCTGTAAAAAGTGCCACTGATATTTTGATAGGGCTTGCTTTGAATCCGTAGATTGCCTTGGGTAGTATGGTCATTTTAACAATATTAATTATTTCAGTTCATGAGCACAGCATATCTTTCCATTTGTTGGTGTTGTCTTCAACTGCTTTCATCAATGTCTTATAGTTTTCTGAGTATGGTCTTTTACCTTCTTAGTTAGATTTATTCCTATGTATTTTATTCTTTTTGATGCAGTTATAAATGGGATTTTTTGCTTAATTTCTCTTTCAGAATATCATTAATTTTTGAATGTTAAACTAATCTTGAATTCCTACTTTGTCATTACCAGTCATCCTTTTAATGTATTGTTGGATGTGATTTGCTATTATTTTGTTAAGGATTTTTGTATTTATATTCATGGAGGATATAACTGCAAAAAGACAAAGAGGACATCTTGAAAGAAACTGAATGGAAAAACCACCTTACTTGTAGAGGAACAAGAATAAGAGTAATATTGGGCTTCTCTTCACAAACCACACAAACAAAAGAATAGAGTGAAATATCTAAAGTGTTGAAAGAAAACCCTTTACCAATCTAGAATTCTGTATCCAGCAAAATTGTCCTTCAAAAGTGAAGAAAAATAAAGACTTTCTCAGATAAACAAAAATTGAGGGAATTTGTTGCCAGTAGACCTGCCTTGTAAGATATGTTAGAAGTTCTTCTTAGAGAAGGAAAATAGTCAGAAAATGGTCAGAAACTCAGACCTACATAAAGAAAGAAAGACTGTTAAAGAAGAAATAAATGAAGGTAAGACAAAACTTTTACTGTTCTTATTCTTAATTGATCTCATAGATAACTGTTCATTTAAAATAATAATAGCAACAATGTATTGGGTGATTGTAGCTTAAGGATAAGTGAAATGAATGACAGTGTTGTTTTAAAGGACAGAATGGAGAAATTGGGAATACTCTAAGTTACCTGCACTATCTGCAAAGTGTTATAGTGTTATTTGTTATCATAGAGGGCTTTCTTGACTACCCTATATAATATATTAACCACCCTCATTCTTATCTCTGGCCTGTACCCTTACCTTGCTTTTTAAAAATATAGCTCTTGGGACTTCCCTGGTGGCACAGTGGATAAGACTCTGTGCTCCCATCGCAAGGGGCCCAGGTTCGATCCTTGGTCAGGGAACTAGATCCCATATGCATGCCGCAACTAAGAGTTTGCATGCCACAAGTAAGGAGCCCGCCTGCTGCAACTAAGACTCAGTGCAACCAAATAAAAAAATATATATATATATAGCTCTTACTATCTCCTAACATGTTATATATTTATTTATTGGCCTGACAATCTTTCCACTCTAGAATATAAATTCCATGAAAGCAGGGAGGGACCTTACTCATTGTGGCATGCAATAGGTGCTCAATAAATATTTATAGAATTAATAAATGAATGAAGGATGAATGAATTATCTTAGATTAATCAGTATTCATCAATTAGTGCTAAAGATATGGATATGAATCACGTAGGTTCCAATACTGAAAAATAGTTTTCTTTTTGCAAGGTGGGGGTGGCTAATAAGTAGGCAATTGGCAGTGTGTGCCATAGGATACAATGTCAGTATCTTTTGTCAGTTTTCAGAAGAGAAAATATAAAATACACACAGCCAAGCAATACATGAAAAGATAATCAGAGAAGTGAAATTAAACATTAACAATATACTATTTGTCATCAGATTGACAGAAAGAGAACAAAGAAACTAATGCAGAAAAGGATGAGAGGAAATGAGCATTCTTATATGTTGCTAATGGGAGAGTGAATTGCTACAACTTTTTTGAAAGTTATCAGATAGTATCTACTGAATTAAAACACACAATTTTTAAAAAACCGACAGTTCACTTTTGGAAATCAAACAGCAACAAAAGCGACAATAATAAAGGATATTTACTGCAGCATTTTTATGGTATTAAAAAATTATAAATAATTTGTATGCTCATTAATAGGGGTAGGGTTATAAATAATTGTAGTGTATCCAGCTATAATATATGCAGCTATTAACAGAATACATTTGATCTAAATCTGAAGGAATGTCTGTGCACTGTTGTGAAAGCAAATTGCAAAGTAATGTAAATAGCATCATCTAATTTTTCTAACAAATATCGTAGACTATATATATTCAATATACATATATGTGTATATGTTTGAATAAACATGAAGAAAGATATGAAAAATATATGGAGATTATTAATCTCAGGGAGGTGGGAATGAGAAGTTTAGTTTTATTAACTTTTTCCCAATGATCTCAATATTATCCCACTAGTTATAATGAATATTATTATGCTTATTGTTTTTAAAACTTAACAAAATAAATTTGAAAATTATCCAGACATCAGAATATAGAAGCTAAGCATGACCATCAAAGTAACTTAGTTGTTAAACAGTTAGGTGTGATTCAGTATAAATAAGAATACTGTATGAAAAAGAATAAACAACCAAATCTTCCTATTGTGACATTTTGTGAAACCACAGATCAATCTTTTTCTAGAAATAGTGCCCAGTTCCAGGCTCTACAATTTTAGAGAGATATTAAGAACTCAGAGAAGACAACTGTATTATAAAATTTTGATTATTGGACATATGAAATGAGACTAATAGATCTAAACTATATGACATCTAGAATAAGGCTAATACTGTCTACAACTAACTGAATACTTATTGCCAGTCCATAATAGTAAGGAATGTTTTTTGGCTACATTGTCTTAAGCAGTAAAAACAGTTACTTATTTCACATAATAATAAGTCTGGAGCTTGAAATTTTAGGGCTGTTATAGCAATGCAGTGATGTTATTAAAGTCTTAGACTCTATTCTTTTCCCTACCTTTTTCATTATTCTTTGAACATTTATTCATTTGACAAATATTTATGGAGTACTTGCTATGTGCCAGGAACAGTTCTAGTTGTTTTTGAATTTTTTTTTTTTTTTTTTCCGGTACGCAGGCCTCTCACTGTTGTGGCCTCTCCCGTTGCAGCTATTAACAGAATACATTTGATCTAATGTCCGGAGCACAGGCTCCAGACGCCCAGGCTCAGTGGCCATGGCTCACGGGCCCAGCCGCTCCACGGCATGTGGGATCTTCCCAGACCAGGGCACGAACCCGTGTCCCCTGCATCGGCAGGCGGACTCTCAACCACTGCGCCACCAGGGAAGCCCTGTTTTTGAATTTTTGAATTACGTTTTTCATCTTTGTATGTATGTTTCATGATTGTAAGATGGTTCTTGCCACTCTAGGCATCACAGCCACATTTAAAAAGAGAAAGCTGGGAGGTGGAGTGACAAAAGGTCTTTTCTTCAGGAGGCTCTATCCTTTCATTTGGGGGAAGAAAACTTTCTCAGAAGTGCTTAGAAAGAAGAATGAAAAGTAAAGAAAAAGTAAGCATTTTAGACAATCATTTTAGAAGTACCAACATCTGACCAATAGCGCCATTCCAGAAAGAGAGGATACAAAGTGGAGTAGGATAGAAAAAGAAGTAATACAAGAAAAATGTCCAGAACTGAAGGTCATGAATTTTCAGATTGAAAAAGCATCCAGGTGCCCAGGACAATGAATGAAAAAAGATCCACACCGAGGTAAATTATTGTAAAATTTTAAAGCAGTAGGGATAGAGATACAATTACAAAAGCTTCCAGAGAGAAAAAAATAGTAGGTTGTGTAGGATCAGGAAACAGACATTTCAATGGCAACACTGACGTCTAGAGTACAATGGAGCAATGATCACAAAATTCTGAGGGAAAATGATTTCAATTTAGAATTCCATAGCTAATCAAACTATTAATTGAATGTCATGAGAGATAAATTTTGAGATATGCAACAACTGAAATTTACTTTTTTTTTTGCGGTACGCGGGCCCCTCACCGCTGCGGCCTCTCCCGTCGCGGAGCACAGGCTCCGGACGCGCAGGTCCAGCGGCCGCGGCCCACGGGCCCAGCCGCTCCGCGGCACGCAGGATCCTCCCGGACCGGGGCACGAACCCACGTTCCCCGCATCGGCAGGCGGATTCCCAACCACTGCGCCACCAGGGAAGCCCCTGAAATTTACTTTTCATGTATCCTTTTTGTTAAAGAAGTTACTAGAGAACGTGCTTTAATAAAATAAGTACACTAAGAAAAAGGAAGACTAGGAACCCAACACAAGAAAGCATAAAGGCAAATACCAGGATGACTTATGTAAAGGCATAGAGAGCAATCAGTCTGAATTTGAGGTGAAAGACAGAGTTTCTGTATTATTCAGTGTTCAGAACTAGTGGGATGTGTATATATACAGAAAGAGATTTATTATAAGGAATTAGCTCACCTGATTACAGAGTCTGACAGGTTGAAAATGTGCAGGGTGCGCTGGCAGGTTGGAGACCCATGAGGGCTGATGCCTCAGTTCTAGTCCAAAGGCCAATAAGTTGGAGACCCAGAAAGGCTGATGTTCCAGTTCAAGTCTGAAGTCTGTCTGCTGGAGAATCTTCTGTTACTCAGAGGAAGGTCAGTCCTTTTGCTCTATTCATGTCTTCAGCTGGTTGGATGAGGCTCACCTGCATTATGGAGGGCAATTTGCTTTACTCAAAGTTAATCTTATCCCAAAACACCTTCACAGAAACGCCGAGAAAAGTGTTTGACCAATTTTCTGGGCACCATGGCCCAGGAAAGCCAATACATAAAATTAACCATTGCAGTTTCCAAGAAAAATGTTAACCTAATATATTTGACAATTTGGAAAATAATACTTATAGGCAAAAACATGTGGAAAAAGTGATGATAGTTCCATAAAAAGTAAGTGAATTATTGTAAATAGGTTTTAATAAGGAAGAACAAAAAATATATAAAAGAAATGACATTCATTTATAGTATACTACTTGGCCCGGCCATAAGCAAGATTTACTTTGTGTGATAATGTAAGCATTGACTTGATTTAGGGTAAATGAGTTGTTACATAATTATTTATATTGGGAGGATGGGAGAGATGATATATAAGAATTAAATACTCACCTGCCAAAATAAGAAGACAGATTATGACTAAAATTTTAAATTAAAAAGCAGCTTATGTACAAAGCTTAAATATACTTATAAGCACATTAGTTAGAAATGTGCAGTTAAATACTAAAAGACTTGAATATGAAAAGCCTTAAAGGTGATTGCCTTTGGGCCTTGTGAATGGGATGAAGAAGGGTGTTACAGAGATCCACTGTTTTGTAATATAAGCTTTTTAGTAAAATTCTATTTTTTACCTTTTTTAAGCATTACTTTAACAAAAATTAAAATTAATTAAAAATAAAAATCAAAGTAGATACAAGATGACCTAGCAATGCTCCTTTCAGTGATTGTCATAAATAAGTGAAAACATGTATATTCCTAGGTCCTAAAAGAAATCGGGTCTTGGACAAAAAAGGAGTCACATCATATAATTTCACACTAGGTTTAAAAGAAATATGAAGATTTCTGTCTTTCTGATTGAATTTCATGGGAGAGGCATTCTTAGGATGTCTGCTATAGGGAGATGCTTTTATTTTCTGTAAATGTAGAAGTTGTACTTAGGTTATAGAAATGACTTAGAATGCGTTAAAGGGTGCTACAAACTTGGTAATCTGAAAAAAAATTCTGCAGTTGAATGATTTGTATAAATTATTTTAGAAGCTGATTTATTAAACTATATGCTGGTCTCTTGTCTATATATACATAGTGAATAAGAACAAAACTAATATTAAGACAATCTGATACTCTAGGTCATCTTTATGTACAGCTCTATACTCTCTGGAAAATTGAGATATTACTCCCACTACTTCTAGGTTGTATTTGCCTTTTGTGAATTTGAATGACTGTGCATTTCAATGTATCTGGTGTATCTTTCAGTACATCTGTTGGAATGACTTGTGATGATTGTGAACTGTAAGCTCATGGAATCCAGAGACCATGATTCTTTTTCTTACTCTTCTTATATCTTAGCACCCAGGCCTTGCACGGTTGGATGTAGCTTGGATAAAATGTTCTCAGTTCTCTCATTTTAGGATTTTTGGTTTACTTAAGGACACCTCAAAATAACTGTAAGCAGTACTTGAGCACTCCGTGTGTAACTATAGAGCTGTAGAATATTGGCTGTTGTATGTATTACTTTGTGTGTGAAATACTAATTGCAAACAGACCAAAAACAAGTTTGCTAATTGCAGGACATAACTTATTAAAGTTTCCAAGATGAAATATTGTACATGTTGGTAGAAAAAAAATTTAGATTGCATGCTTTTCCAAATATAGGCACACAGATGAAAGCAGAATGAGAAAGTTCACATTTCAGGTGCTCAGATTTCTCAAATGATAAAAGAGAAATAGTATATTAAATAACTATGCAAAAGTAATTTGTGAAACAGTGGGGAATGTATTAAAAGTAAGATAACTACACAAAATTGTAATAGTGGTGACTGAAATGGCTCAAATAAAATTATAGCAAGAAAAGGTTAATGAAATTTTAAAAAAATGAGCAGGCCCGGTAACATATTCTCTGGATCAGATCAATATGTCCCTATTCCAGGAAAGGTGGGTTGGTACTTCACTTTCCTATTCCTATATTTGGAAAAATCACAAAATTGCTGACATTCTGGGTCAAAAGATTAAAAACTAAAAGTAAAACAATTGTATTTGATCACCTGTCCCATACACATATGTGTGTGGTTTTATTGATATTAAATATAATTACGTGATTTTCATGAAAACTTTGAGCATATCTTGCACTTAAAGAGTTTTCCACTGCTGATGATTACAGTGTATTCCGCTTCCTGCCACCCAGGAAGTCATTGCAATTTTCTCCATTATCATGTCCAGACAGATAATGTATGCTCATAAGGAAATAGTGACAATATTGTCTCTTATTGACTTTGCAAAATTATTTCTTAAACATTAATGGATAAAATGTTATTTAAAAAAGAGAATGGAAGCAAAATCATTGGAATCTCAAACTTAAAATATATGAGATTTTGCATTAGTATTGATTTTGAACACTGACGTCATTTAATAGTTTTCTCCCTATTGTATAGTACATTAAACGTGAGTTTTAAGGGAGGGTAATAGAATTCTGTTGATGATTTTAACAATCTTTAAACTAACATAATAATTTCAAGGACCAAAATGTTGCTAGTTCAAGGTAGTTTCTTTGTTTCTTGTGTTTAAGTGTCATAGGTCTAATATAAATTGTAGTGTTCATGTAAATAATCAACTTACATTAAAATTTGTTTTTAATTGAATAAAGTCAAATACATGAATATATTTCATACTTTATTATAATTTGGAAGGTAATTCATCGTAAAAGACATTCAATTTCAATAACAGTATTCACATTCATAGTAAAATACATTAAATTTCAGTAATAATATTCACATGTATAAATGCCTATAGGTAACTAAAAGTTTAATAAAATTTTAAGGACAAGTAATTATCTTCTGTTGCATTTTTCATATTAAACAAAGTTTTAATTAAAAATGTAAATATTTTAATATATTCCAGATTTTTTCTCATAGAGATTTTTGCTCAGTTTTTATCATTCAGGTACTCTTACATATTGTAACTGTTGCAATATTGTACCTGTCTTCTCTCTTTGTTTCAAAAATATTTTTTCCATTTTGACTAATTAGAAAATATCAGGAGTAAATTTGGAAAATAACACATCTGGGCAATAGAAGCACTATATTTCTGTTATTTATTAAGCTATATTTATTCTCTGCTGAATAAGAACAGGAAACATGGACAATAACCAAAATTAGAATTTATCTAATATCTGTAGTGGATGCCAAATATACAGTTACTGTGCTGATGGCAGGAGATAAATGCCTCATGAAGAAGTTTATTATTAAGATTTATTTTCACTAAATAAAAATACCCAAACTAATATTTAAAAAATTAAACGTTTTTTAAAGTGCCTAGCATGGTGCTTGGTTCAAGAAATAATAATATATCAAAAACAATTAAACATTAAACATCAGTTATATTTTGTGGGGGTTTTTGTAATATAGGCCCATGATTATGACATACAACTTTTAAAATATTCATTTGACATTTTTCAATATATTACTAGATAATACTGTTATTGCCTTGCAAGTTCACATGATTTTTAGTTTTAGCACTATATTTTCTCACAATGGTGATGCAGTAGTTAATATAGTTGGTCTTCCCTTGTGTAGACAGCTAACACCTGGCTTACTCAGACTAACACTTTCACATCAATAAGTAAAACTTGGTAGGATAGACTGTCTAATGCACAGATCTTATGCTGTAGTTATAGTGTTAAGAAGTCCTTGTTATTATGAATGTGCATTATGAGTATATTGTACACAGTCCTGGTATGCAAATGTGTAGCATTCAGAGAAGTGAAATAATTCTGTGTTATTATTATCTTTGTAAATTACATCTTAAGAGTTTTTGAGGACTTTATAAAGGCAGTTTTCTATAGTCACAGTCATACAGTATGTGCAGCACAAAGTGTTTTCTTTCACCATTAACAATAACTGAGCCAATGAAAATGCTTTTTAAATATACACCCGGCAAGCAGTTATCTGGCTCTTCGTTCTTACTATCCACAAACCATCTTTTATCGCCTTTTAAGACAGCATATGAAACAGCTTTGTAAACATCTGTTTTTCATTGTTAATTGTCAGGAAAACTGGGGATTTAAAAGCTTCTTTGGAATCCTCTTAATCCTATCAGGAAGAATAAGTTGTATATGTTTATCTTTTCTTCTTTAGATTGTTTCTTTATCATTTGAAAAAAAATACACACATACTACCTTCATTTATTTTCAAAAAATTATTTTTAGGATTATAATATTTTTATAGCTATTTTGAGGACATTGCTTTGTAGAAATTCATTGAAATTATTAGCAACACAGGCTATACTACACCTAAAAAAGATGCATAATAAATATAGATTTAAATATAGTGTGCCTTTTCAAATAATTTTCAGAGTTTTCTTGGGCATATTCCATTTCGAAATGTGCACTGATAGAAAATAGAAGGAAGAGGTATTTGTTAGCCAAAGAACAGATTAATTTAGAGCTTCAAATCTCTTGCCATATTTAGTCTTTATGAAATACATGCTTTATTTTCATAGGCTTTTTCTGTTCCAATAATCAAGCCATTAATGTCAATGGAGTGTTCCTGGCAGTGATATAATAAGAAGGCTTTTGCAATAATACATTGTGTCTTCCTTCTAAATGAAAAGGGGATCTGTTGCAATAACTAATTTAAAAATATTAAAATTCTGCTCTAGTCGTTTTGAATTTATAATGTAAAAGCAAATGCACCTATCTCTTGAGAACAGAGCATCCATAATTTAATAATTAAATAATACGTAATAACCAATAATTTTTGTTACCTATAAATAAACCTAAGTAATAAGAGTATGGAATACTAAGAGAAGTAGCTGATTGTTAATGAAAACTTTTTTTTCAGAATGTACCCATTTTTAAAACACTTTATAACCTTTATTAAATTGCTGTCCTTTCATGCAATTAGAATGCATTGTGGATTTTTCTTTTTTAAAAGGTTTGTACTTTATTAGCTTTTAAACTGGTATAAATTGGAAACTCACTACTCACTATTTATATTTCAGTCTCTGCTTTTCAAACTTGTATTGAAGTGATGTAGAACTAGGCCTTATCACTGCATGTAAAATTAATCAAAATGACATATTGTTGCAGTTTCTATGGCAACCATATCATGATGCTGATGCTCTTAAAAATTTATAAACTATAATCTGAAATATGCTAATTCTAGTGAACATAGTTAACACTTATTTGCTTAATATTCAGTTTAGTACTAAACTTCATCAACTTTGAAAGTAGGTTGATATATTGTATATAATTAAAAGAGTTTTTGTATTGAGCTCTTGAGTTTAAATATTTTCTCCAGAAGCCTACTATTCTAGAACTTTAAGTATGACTAAGTGAAGCTTTTCACTTACTATTGTCTTAAACAGACATGAATTAACATGAATTAACATGAGGATGATCATTGTTGCAGATTCTCAACATTGTTGTCTTTCCCCATCCCCTCACTTAAAAAATAAAACATTCAAACCTAACGCAAAACATCTTGATGCAAACTTAAAAATTCAATAAAATCCAATGAGTTAAGTAATACCAAACATCCAGATACTTGGAACACTGACATAGTTTAGCTTTCATTAGTTTGCCTTTAGGTAGATAATATCTTTATCTTATATGTACGATTATGATACATTTTAGAGACATAAAACTTAGCAAGTTATAGAATAATTTTGCATAGCAATTACATTAAAGACCTATTTGAAGTTATAAAGTTTCTTTTAGAACTCATTTAAAACTAAAATGTATAAAATATGTTGTTTGGAATTAGTTTATAACTATAGATTCTGTTTTTAAATAAAGCTTTTTAAAGAGATATCTTTTGATAAGTTAGAAAAGCTTTTAGAAATGTGATAGTTTGTCAGTTAATAAAAATATCTGAGGTAACTTAAATAGTATATGCCAAATAAAATGAACTAACATCATGTGTAATTATCAAATGTACTTACACTGAAAAGAATACTTCTGCTGACATATTTGGTAAAAAAAAAATTTTCAGTATATATACAATAGACTTTTAATTAATATTTATTAAGTCAGAAAAGTGAAAAAGATAGATCCTTAGTTAATACACTTCTAATTATTTGCTTTGCACATATTAGGCACTCAATAAATATTTAAATGTGAATTAAAAATTTGGAAAACAGCAAAAGTCTTCAACATAAGTGTGATATTTAAAAATACATACATGAAGAAATCCTCTATTTAGAAATGTTAAAAATAGCAATCTGGGATTTGGAAGAAAGATTTCTAAGTAACACATTTTAAAATTATATAATTTAGGCAAATTCAGTTTTTTTAAAACAATGCTAACACATAATAACATAAAGCATGAAATTTCTAAGGTAGATTATCAAACTTTTAAAGACTAGTAATATTAGTAAATTATTGTTTTATTGTTTGATATTTATAGTGATCAGTTTTATAGCATTATTTTTGTGTTCTTTGCTTGTCTTTTATTAGGCACTGAAATGGATCTGTATGATTTAGCAAATGCTTCTAGTGTGGCTAAATGTGTAATTAATGGAGTGGTAGTCATCTTAGCGAATTGTAAACCTCAGATTTGGGAAGAGGTAAATGTTTCTTTAAACAGAGAGTGGCACACGTGAAGGAATGCAAATGCTTTAACAATATTACTCGATGATGAAAAGGTGACATGTTATCTCAGAAGGATGCTATCATGTGGGATACATTGAATTTTAGTGAATAAAATTTATTTCTGTGGTTGGATCATCCTATCACTTCTCTATGTCATATGATTATTCTTTATCATATTTTTCCTTTCTGTGGTTTTTATAATTTTCATGCCTACCTATATAATTATCTAGATCACTTTTAGTTAGAAAAATAATTCTATGTATCATTGTAAGACAAACATTTGGATGACTGATAAAAATTTCACTTTTCATATGTATCTTTTAGTGGCATTAGTTTTGGCAGCCTTAAGCTATAAAACAGTCATTACTTAAATAATCTTTTTTATAAAGCATTTCAAAAATATTAGGTATGGCATTTTAAAATATTAGGTCTGATGTATATTTTTGGGGGGAATTGGTAGAGGTTTATAGTTTTCTGGTTTCTACCACATTCCTTCTTATGGTGGTTTTATTTCGCTATATTTTGCTATTGATATTCTATTTATAGTAAAATGAAGTGTATATACTGAATAGTGACAACTTCTTGTATGTTGTTAGGATTTGATTTAAAGATCACGGAATTGGTGCCTGACTGCATATGTGCCATGTGTTCCAGTTTCCTAGTCATTGGCCTTTGATCCGATTTTTCTTTGTGAGGTTTCTACCCAGGCTTAGTTTCTGCTAGTTACAGTAGACTTCACGTATATATCCCTTCCATTTAAGAGATGAACTGCCAGGATTATGTATGGTAAAACCAAGGTAAAACCTCCTGAGATAAGGCTCGGGGGGCAGTTCTTCCATGACGTTGGCCCACCCCACTGTGACTAAGAAATGAGATGATTTGAAGACTATTACATACTTAAGGTTTTCATAGTGGATTAAAATAGCATTACTTAGCACAGGTGTTTCTGTAATTGGGATTCCCTGGGAAAATTCAGTACTGTGTTCAATAACACAGCTTTCCACACGAGTGGAGGAGCGATCCAATGTTAATTTGCTAGGCTGTGGCACAAAACAGCAGAATTGGGTCTGGCTTGGGGGCCTGTTGCTTCTCTTTGCAAACACATTTCCTTTTGTCCATCATTAGCATTAGGTTGCTGTGGTTCTCTTTATAAAATATATTTCTATTATTATTATTCTGACCAAACTACTGAAAGGCCCCAGTTGGAGTTAGCAAGGAGTGATTTATAGCCTCATATAGCACAAGACAGTTCCTGAGTGTCCTTTTTGTGGAGATAAACAAAATTCTTCTTCTCCTTTTGTAAAGCGTTACAATTAAACAATGTCTGTGCACCCAGGTAGCAGGGAAATTTCTGAGGCATCATTGGGACACAGTTCACAGAGGAGGATGGACTTGGAGTGGCCTTGCAGACGTCCCCAAGTCTTGGAGGCAGTGTCCAGGCATAACAAAGAACAACCACAAGTTATTTCAGAATTTAGCTAGGGTATTCTTAAGCCTGGTATTCTTATAATGCAAGACGTGAATGCAGGAGGAACGGTTTGCGAAAAAAGGGTTTGAATAGAGGTACGGGTGGTAAAGTTGAAAATCGCTTATATAAATAACAATCATTATTATTTTACCGAATCCATTGTTAGACAGTCAGAAGGACTGTTTTCCTGAGAAACGGGCGACTATAGAGCTAAGTGTCCAGCCGTCGCGGCAGGCGGCCAGGTTGCCTGAGCACATCCCTCTCCTGCCTGTAGTTCTATTCCGGAATTCCCCTGCTAGTGACCTCGGGTCTAGCCGCGTCCTCGAGTCCCTTTGTCTCGGGCCCCGAGGGTAGAGAGCAAGCGGGAGAGGCGCCCCGGGGAGTACGAAGTCCGAGCTGAGCCGAGGTCGCTGCAAAAGGGAGCTCGGTCCTCACACAGGACCGGAGCGACTGCTATGCCGCTCCGAAGCTGCCTCCACTCCCACCCCCCACCTCCCCCCGGCTACTGCCCTGGGAGTTAGTGCTTGAAGTTCCAGGGCTGCAGCGCCTGCCTCGCAGCTGCAGACCGGCCCGGGGCTTTGTACTTTGCTGGGAGAGTGTTCCTTCGCTCGGTTCCCTGTTACTGGTTTCAGCTAACGGGCAGTTTTAGCCCTCACTCTTTTCAGCCCGGGTCGCGGAGAGCAGGCCTTGCCTTGCTCAGGCCGTCCGCTCGAGAGGTGCCCTCCCTTAGCTTCCCTTTAAAGCGGTCCCCGAAGGTCGCCAAGGCTGCAGGGCCGGTGTCATCCGGGTTGGTCTCGACCTCCGAGAGCCGGGCGCAGTCTTCCGCTCGACCTCTAGGTGGCGACTTAGGCACGTAAACAAAGCTAGGCCAAGCCGGATGGTTGGCACCCTCGCGGTTCATCCACGTATCATCCTAGTTTTCCCGCTGCTCTCAAGCGGGCTCAATTGACTGTTAAAGGGACTTGAGTTTAGATGAGGAGTTCGGCCAGAATGGCAGAATGTGTATGTGTCAATGTGTGTGTCAGTAAGTGTGTGCGACCGCGCGCGCGGAGGCGGCGGGAGGTGGTGATAGAGCGGGAACTCTCCAAGGAACCCATTTGAGACGCCGAGGTTCTCCCCCGCATCACCTGAGCCCTCAGGCCAGGCGACCCGGCGGGCTTGGTCTTCCGGACTGCTCTGCAGCCCGAGATACCGCGACCGGTGTGCAACCAGCAGAGGGACAGAGGGTCTGGTGGCTGCCGCCGGCGGTAAAAGATTTTCTAATCTCGTTTCAATGACACCCACGATTTATGAGTGGAGAGACCTGGAAAATAAAGCCCTATGTGCTGTGTCCTTCTCCAGGGTGCATGCCGGCTGACCCGATTGGAAGAGGTCCCAGCCGGTGGGGAAGAGAGACACACAGACAGCAAAAGAATAAACGTGCTACAGTCACATAATCTTACCTCCGGGACGAAAGGACACGGTTCCTAGAACTGAGATTTCCATAGCCAGTGTGCATCCCAGCTGTTTCTCCCGTAGGCTCTTTCCTGCCTAATACAGCCTTATGACTAACTTGGACAAGGCTTGAGCTGCCCCCCTCCTTTTTTCCTCCCTTTTTTCTTTCCAGACATTCCCTAAACTCAACCCAGGGCAAATCCAGAAGTCGGTACAGTACAGAGCTTCCATTCAATCATGGGGGGAAAAATCCCGTTTACAGTTTCTTTTAGGCAGATGGAAGAAGTAGATGATTACGGGACTTGGAAGGGTACATGGGGATGGCATGGGGTGTTGGTGGCAGGGAAGCGCGATTTCTCTTAGGTCTGGTGCTGCAGGTAAGGTTCCCAGATTCCAGCTGCTCTCAAGTCGAGCTTCCGTGGCCGGTGAGAGTGGAGGGAGATCCTCGTCTAATTAGAGAGGAGTGGAGGAGGGTGGAGTGGCAGAAAAACTGACCCTGGACAGGCTCCACGGACACATTGTCTTGGTTCGTGTTTGTGCCCGTTCTATGCTGCTGCCTTTGGGAGCCTTTTCAGCAGGGTAGTACGCCCGAGGCTTTTTCTCCCCTTCTTTTTTCCCCCTTCTAAAATGTGTTTAAAGATAAGTGAATATCCTTCTAAAACAAGTTAAAATCTTTCTCTGACTTTCCATTTGAGATGTCAAAAGGATTAAATAAATGGAACTTTATTTGACCGGGGAGTTTAGCCAGAGACTTAACGACATCTCGGGTCTTTGGCCTTATTCTAATTCCATGGTGGTAATTACCCTTCGTTTCTTTAAGTGCAATAGATTTATTGCCTTAGAGACTATGCACAGTTTGATTGAATTATTCATTTTTTTCTTTGGTGTAGACTGCATCTGGGGACTCTGATGTGACGTGTAGATTTTTTTTTCAGGAACAAAGGGAATGTGGAAATGAAAGAGAGAGGGAGAGAGAGGCTGGCAGATGTAATGAGACGCGGTGAAGGTGTACGCAGACTGGCACTCCCACTCCTCCCTTCTGCTCTCACTGCAGCCCTGGGTAACTCGCAGGCTAACACAAACAGCTTTTCTCCCGCAGCCTGCCCTCTGTCACTGTAAGTACATCAGCCTTCTCTTATCAGCATGCAGATTCCAGCCACGCACACCCCTAGACTCGGCTTTGCACCTTAGACAGCAGAAGAACATTTAAAAATTAACTTTCCTAAGCCAGGAAAGACATGTCTGTAAAACTTATTTCTTATTTATCTTTATTTTTCTTTGAAAAAAGTTCATGCATTTTTACCACTTTTCCCCACCTCTTTGGTGGCGGTGCTGCAGCTGCTACTGTCGCTACCGCAGTGGTCTTCCCAACAGCATGACGCGCAGATTCAAATGAAATTTAATGTTGCTCTCTGTCCATTTAAAGTCCAGGGACAATGCCTGGTCCTTTTGCAAAATGACATCTTAAAGAACGCAGAGCGTTATTCACAGTTTGTTTTTTGCTTTTGTTGTTGAAACACGAGTTCCGACCTCTTTGAGGCAGAGTCCCAAGGGCACTGTTATTTGGGAGTTCGGGTTATTTGGTTACACCAAACTTAAATGAAGTGCGATGGGCTGCTGGAGCGTTGGTGTGTTTGTTATTCCTGTTTAAGGAAATCAATCGCTAAAACTTTTCTCCGGGCCGTAATTAAAGTTTTCAACTTTTTCCTTTTTGGCTTTTTATACTCTTTCACTTATTCTTCGTTTCAGTAAAAGTTCTCATTCCCTGTGTTTTTGAGGTAAAAACATTTATATTTGTACTTTATACAGTACCTATAAAGCCCTTCCTGAAAGAAGTTAGAGACCTTGAGATGAAGTCATGTAGATCTGAATTGTCCTCCCGGCTGGTGTAAGGAGACTTTCAAGGCGAGAATACGAGGTTTTAACAGTCGTTATGATTTTTGCGTGGGTGCTTTAAATATTAACTTCTCGAGCAGAATTTATTGCGTTGCCCTTCCCAAGTTCAGGGGGACCTCTCTCCAGGAACCGAGCGCGCCTTTCCTTTGCCGGTTCGCGCCTCTTCTCTGGAGGTGCGAGGCCAAACTTAGCAAAGGCGAGTTGCCTTTGCCGGTTGTCGTGCGCAGGGACACCCGGACAGCACGGAGGCAGCAATAGCTGCGAGCAGGTAAGTCTGCTCCCACCGGCTCGCCCCTCCTTCCCTCCTTGGTTCCCTGTGCTAGGCGCCCGGGGTTCTTGCGCCGCGCGGGGCTCCGAGCCCCAGGGAAAGTGAGCCCTAGTGTGCCGGGATCTGGCAACGGTGCCTGGGTGTCATCCGCTCCTTTCGGGACTTCCTGGAGCCCGAAGGCCAGGACAGACCAGGTGGAGAGCCCGGCGCTTCAACACGCTGCAGCGCTCTCTGCCTTGCCCTCTGCTCTGTACTGCGGCGCCTGAGGCTTGAAAGGAAACCCTTAGGGCTCACCCCCGCCCCCAAGGGCCACGTGTCAACCCAGGCATAGCCTGAAGTGCGGCACCGAGACCCCAAACTTTAGTTTCTTTCCTTTAGGGATTAATGTTGTGATTGGCTCGGGGTTCCGCCTTATCAATCTACTTTCGTGTCAGTTTACTAGACAAAATCTAAAGAGGATTCCTGCCGCTCCTTCTCCGAAGGTCCATCGCGGCCCAGTATGAGGGCCTTGGACGCTGGAGATCTTGATAATGTCAATTTTTTTTTTTTTTGCCTTCCGCCAGCGGCCTGCACCTGGTCGGCGGGGTCAGTCTTAACCCCCAGGTTTCCGAGTGCTGGGTGATTTAAAGAGACGGATGTGCTGGTACTTGCAAAGCCAAACTTATTGCAGCAACTTTGAGGAACCCAAGTTGCGCCCCAGCGTTTCCGTCCTGGATGTTTCACCTCCCTCGGTGGCTCTACCCTGAGGATTCAAGCTTTGGGACTTAAATTACCCCCTCTTCTCTCTGCCCTAACTCTGCAGGCATTTAGGACAGCTCATTCGATTTTGACCTCTTGAGGCTTTTGAGAGATTTTTTGCCCCCTGTTCCAGGGCCAGTGAGAGGCTCTGGAACAGAGCGTGGGGCCAGGTCATACTCATTCACAAAAACAAAATTAAACAAAAACAAAATCAAAACCCAGAAAAGATTTGACCCTTCTCTAGGATAGAAACACGGGTCTGGGTTTGCCTGTTGGGCCTCTGAGGTCAAGGGGCACTCCTGGGAGTTCTGGGAGCCAGGTCTGAAGGAGCTGGCAGGAAAAGTGCCAGGCTTTCTTTTCACTGGACTCTAGGTTCTGGCCTCTCGAGGCAGGTTTTCCAGTCCTAAAAGTCTCTATGGGTGAAAGGGACACAAGATTGCTGGTTAGGGACTAGCTCTCCTCTCAGCCAACAGTCATCAAATCATTTTAACTTGCAGTCTTCAAGCTTCCAATCCTCAAGCATCATCTTTCCTATTGGGGTAGAAGCACAGGGCTGTTCCTTCTGCCCCACTAATCCAAGATGCTCATCCTCACCCTTACTTCTATCCTTTTCCTTCTCTTGTCTGGAGTTCATATGAAACCAAACATGGAGTATACTTTAAGAAGCCAATATATGACTAACAGACATCTCAGCTTGTTCCATATTCTGTGCTTGCTTACTCTCTCCATTTTCTTCAAAGTTAGTGGAACAAAGATGAGGCTTTCTCCCCTGTATCTTTTATCACTTAATCTGTGGGAGGTCTTCCTTGAATTGGCAACTTTAGATTGCCATTAATTTTCTGATTTTTCTAGCCATAATTCCTGACTCCTTTCTCCTGGTCCATATCTTCTTTCACAGATTCCCTGTTTATGAAATGCCTCAACGTGGCCATCTCATATCAGTTTCTACATAGCAAGGACCTCACCTCCACAGACCTCTGCAGGTTTATGCTGATCATGTCAGAATCTCTCTCCTAACCTTTAATCTTGATGTAATTTGGACTCTCCACTGACCTTAGTTTCTCAAATCTATTTCTTTGGGCCTGGTTTATGGCAGGCTAATCTCACCTCGTGCACGTTGGCCACTAGTTAGCTCTGTGTCTGCTATTGTCAAAGCTAGTGTTCTCATCTGACTCTTTTACTCTGCATCTCTATCTACTACCTGACATCACGATTATTCTCTCCCCTCCCAGTCCCCCAGGTTTTTTGCACTGAGATAAAGTTCCGGGTCTCTGATCCTTTAGGCCACTCTATACCCTTCAAATCTTTTATCTACCCTACACATGCATCAAAGAGAATTTTTAATTTGTGTAGGTTTTTTTGGGGGGGGGTTAAACATAATTTTCTATATCTGACTTACATGTTTTTGCAAAATGCTATCCTGGGTGACTGAAACTCTTTTCATCTTCTACAACTTCTCAGCCACCCATCTTGAAATTGTTTCTCCAAATCTTTTCCTCTACAAAGTTGAGGTAATACACATATATCACCCACCCAATTCTGTGTAACACAAACTTATCCATATAATAAATGTGGAACTATTTAATTTGTTGTTGTAAAGGTATAATCATTTTTTCTTTGGTAGTTTGTACGTATCTTGTTATTCATAATAATTTTAACCCATAAACTCCATAATCTACATGGCCTCCAGAATATTGCCACCTACATATGTTAAGATGTATATCATCTTAATAACTCCTGTATCAGTTTCTTTTTCTTTTTTCTTTCAGTTACTCCTCCTCCATCTTTTAAAATAAGTTCCTCTTCCCCTATTTACTGAGATCCTATTAACCCGTGTGTTTTCATGATCTGTTTCCTGCATCTCTTTCTTTACTCTCTTTACTTCTCTTTTTCATTTTTCTTCATCCTTCTATTATTCACCCTAACATTCACCCTTCTTTCCTTCTTCTTGGTCTGCTTCAGCCCCTGTCCTTCCCCTTCTCTGTATCTGCCATGACTCACTTCTGTGGTCCAGTTCTGTATCTCAGTACTTAACATTCAGCCCATTCATCCTCTGTCACATAACTTTTTCAACGCACAGACTACCATCCCTACATTTCCTCTCCCACTTTCTTTCCTCCTTTTCTCCAGTTCGCTCCTTTCTTTCTCCCCAGTTGTCTACCTTTTCCCCACTTCGGTTTGCCTTTTTCTAGACTCCTCCATCCAACAGCCCCAGCACTCCTTGGGTCCTTTATTCCTCAGCCTATTTCTCTCCACCTAATACTTGTCACCATTCCCCTCTGACCTCAACTCTCCCTTTTCTTTGTCGTCTTCCATTTCTCTCCTACTAGTCGCTTCACTCTTCTCAGGCGCTTTCTCCAATTCCAACCTCCGCTCTTGCCGGTCTCTGCCCTCTCTCTCTCCGGCTCTCTCTCCTTTGCCTCCCGCTCTCCCCTCCTTCTTCTTCCCCCGGCCCTCCCCCCTCCCTCCCAGCTTCCCTGCCTGGCTCGCTGCCTCCCTCGCCTCTTGTCTCATCTTGCCTGTGTTGTCTGGGAGGGGAGCCCTGCCTCCTCTCCCTCGCTCAGATCAATGCCCTGGCCACTCACTTTCTGATGTTGCACGACGGGAAATGCTTTGAATACTTACGACATGGCCGCTCACACTGATTGCCAAGATTGACAGCACTAACCATCGCCTTCACTTGTTTCAAGGGGGAAGCCCCTAGTCACCCCGCTCTGCGCGCACCTCCCGGCACCCCGGCGGCAAACTTCTGCCGGTCAGTGTTCCCCCCGCCCGGGGCGGGACACCCCCGCCGACTTGAGTTAACGGGCTGCGCCGGCCGCGGCGCTGGGGGGCTTTGCTCTCTTGCTCCCCGGGCTGTGCTAATTGACCCAGCAACGACTCCCCTTCCTTAATTTTTTAAATTTGTATCTTTCCCTTTTTTCTTTAATGCCATTTACTCCCGCGGCGCAGCGCACAAGGAACCCTCCCGTGCGGTACCATCCTGGAGCCCGCCCAGGTAACCGGGACGGAGCGAGCGATCTAGAGAGCGAGGGAGGCAGAGCGAGAGCGCGCGGCCCATTTGTGAGCTACCTGTTGGGGAGCAGGAGAGGGCAGGGGCAGGAACCCCTGGCCCGGCCGCCGGCCCCCAGCGCCTTCCGCTCCTGCCCTTCCGGGCAGCTTCAGGGTTAGTTTCATCGAGCCGGGACTGAGGGATTGGGGTAGTACAAGAACTGAGCGCGCGGAGCCCGGCGAGGGCGCGGGTTGCCGGGAGCCACGGCTGCCCAGCCGGGGCGGGTTTCCGTACTTGGCTGGGGAGGGGAGAGGGGGGAGGAGGAGCGGGAGGAGGGCGCTGAGTGGGGCCGACGCAGAAAGTGGGGGGGGGGGGAGAGTAGCGACTGAGAAAGGGGCCCGAGCGTCAGCCGCTCGCTGGTGGACGCGCGTATCCCCAGGATGCGTCCCCCTCTCGGAGAGTTGTGCCTTGTTCCGGAGGCGGTGACAGATCTGCGTGGCGGGTTTCTGGTTTTCTTGCCACCCCCCTGTCCCCAAAATCCACTCGGAGAAAACACATGTTGTAGCCGTAGATAACTGTGCGTGGGACACTAAGGCAAAAAAGGCAGGAGAGAAAGACAACGCAACCTTTGACAACAGAAAGCTGTTATCGCCATCCTAAGTATTCGTCCGGAAATCTGTCCGCCCTCTCAGCCCACCTTATTCCTCCTCCTCCGTCTCCCCGTATAGATATTCTAATCTATGTAACTGGGAATGATATGAAAAAGAAGTCAGGTGGCTTAGAGAATGAATTCTCAAGTCTCCGTGAAGTTTGAGGTAGGTATTTCATTGAAGTTTGAGCCAAGTGTGTGATGGAGGAAGCTCGTATGCCTGCGTGTGTAGTGTTCTCTCTCTCTCGCTCGCTCTCTCTCTCTCTCTCTCTCTCTCTCTCTCGCTCTCGCTCTCTCGCTCGCTCTCTCTCGTGTGTAAGTATATGCGTGTGTGCTCTGTGAGGGCTCAGATGGGACCGCTGGGTGGAAAGGCCCTTTGTGCCCACAAGAGGGCAGCATCCTGAGGGCTTTGTGAGCGCTGTATCTCTCGTTATCGCTGCAGGCTTGGGTCTGGAGAAAGTTATACCGAAACTTTCAAACTGATACCACATCTTATTTCGTGATATTAAAAAAGAAAGACGAAAAGAAAGAAAGAAGGAAGGAAAAAACAGAGAAGTGACGAAAGAAGAGAGAGAAAAAAGAAAAGCAGGCAGCCAGCCTACCCGGGGAGAGTCCTAGTCACATCAAGACTAGGGGGAGGGCTGTTTTAATTGTGGGTTTGGCCGACTGACGACTGGAGTGCCCTCCTCGGCTGTCTTAGTTGTAGCCGGAGGTCATGTAAATCGACCTTAAAAGAATGCATAAGCCATAAATTAAAATAAACCCTCACCCAAGGGCTGATCCATAAGTAGACAATATCCAACCTGGACAAAACGAGCTTCCCTTACGAGCCGACCTAAACCGCATACCCCCAAAGAATAGAGACTAAATGCAAAGTAAGTTTCCCAGCGAATATTTTGTTTTCTTGAAAAGTGTTGGGTTGATTCGCCGTGTGACTGACTGCGATGCCGCAGTTTTCCGGAGTGCTTCTGTGTTAGCCAGGCTCGGGGTGCGGGAGGTCGGGAGGACCTGCTGGGTTTCTGGGCTTCCTAACGCTACCCCCACCCCACCCCCATTTTGGTTTGGAAACTTTGGCTATTTGTGGGGTTGACGCTGGCCGAGGGCGGGCAAGAGTCGAGGATCTCCGCCGCACTCTCCGCCCGGGTGAAGTTTACCGGGAGGAGCTCATAAAGAAAACCCGGGTAGCTAGAAAAGCCGTATGCTCCCTCCTCCCACCCTCACGCCAACACCGCTCCGCCGCAACTTTCCCGGGACCCTGCGCGAGTTGCCTCCAGTTCCCTGCGCTCTCTCCTTTCTCCCCCACCCCTCATTTTTGGACGTGACTTTTTATGATCTTTTTAGGAATAAGCAAACCGAACTCCAAGACAATCCGAAACCCGAGCGCTAATCCGTGGCCCTCTTTCCCCGGACTCTCGGGCGGTGGTGCCGGGCCGGCGGGGGTGTGTGTGAGGGCCCGCCCAGCCCTTCCCGGAGCGGGCTCGGCCTCGGAGTCCTCGCGGCAGAGGCACAGCCGCCCACACGTTTCTTCCGCTCTCCGCGTCCCTGAACCCTGCCGGCGGCCCCAGTCTCTCTCGGCGCCCTGCCGGGGCCCCGCCGCCTGTTGTCCTCCCCGCAGACCGGCAGAGATCCGCCGCTCTGGGGCTCGGCCCAGGCCCAGGGGCGGTGCTGCCACCCGCCCGGGGCCCAGCCCGAGCCTGACGGCTCCCAGAGGGAGCTGCTTTCTTCTCCCTTAAAGGGCCGGTCAGAAAAGGGAAGGGGCTTGTGCAAAGGTTGCCGGGGTTGCTCGGGCACCAAGAAAGGGGCTGCGGAGGACAGATTAGCTCCGTTTCCCGGGCGCTCCGCGGAGCTTTAAGATAAAAAGAGAATCGGTGTGTTTGGAACAGATAAAAGGTAGTTGTTGCTGGCGTGTTTTGAGGTTTTTTTTTTTTTTAATTTTTTTAAAGCTCTCTTAGGCTGACCAAGTTTGAAAACGTTTGATTGTATGAATGGCCAGATACCAGATATTGAATGCTGCCCCTATTTGGGGACTAAAAATAAGTCTTCGACTTTGCTGGCGGGGCTGGGATGTTAGAGAGATGGGCTGTCCCCGGCTCCTTCTGTGTGTGTGACCTCCTCTGAGGGCCAAGCTTGAAGTTTCGGTCTCGAGATGGCCCACAGCCGTTGCTGCGGCAAACTGGCCTGGGCTCCGGACCTCCCGTCGCACTGTCAATGGGGCGCTCGATGACGTCCATGTCCGGGGCGCTTGACCCCGGCGCGCACTCTTGCGGCTGGGCTTTTGGCCCTGGCCGGGCGGCCCAGCCAACAACCCAGTGGAGTCGGGATGTGAGAGTGCCCCCTCTCCCTGCCTCCCTAGGGTCTCCTCCCTTTTGCCCTGTTTAGTCACATGCCCAGGTTTCTCCCCGGGTCCCGAGGAGAGCAGACACAGCCCCGCCCAGTCTATTTCTAGGAGGTGGGTTTGGTGAATAAAAAGGTCAAGTGGTCGGGTCCGAGAGCTGATCCATGGCGAGGGGGGACAGGATGGACACCTGGCAAGGACCGCCCCGCCTGTCCACCCCCCCCCCCCCCCATCATCCGCCCGCTCACGACTAGCCTCCCCAGGCCACATTCTTGCGCTAAGTGCTTGAGTCTGTGGGAAAAGCAATCCTGAACCGGCCAAGAGCCGGCGAAGCTGATCCCACGATGGCATTTTGTTTTGAACAGTTGCTGGGGTTGACGTTTCCTCATAAGGTAAGGTGTCACTGGACAGTCGGCTGCCCAAATGCCACATGTATAATTAGCCTGCGCACTCAGCACCTCGTCCCGGAGGCCCATAGGCACGGGCTTGGCGGACCTGGTCCACTCAGCACCGTTCCAGGCTACAGGATTCCTGAGGGAGGGCCGAACCAGCCAGGACAGCCTTTGGGAGGCCCTGGCAAGAAGGAAGACTGTGACAATGTAGCCTTGTCTTTGATTTTTCTCTCGTTTTTTCCCCTTCTCTTCCTGTTTGTCCTCTCTTTATTTTTCGGTTGAGGGCGGACTACTGGTTAGATGGGCAAACCGGACACCAGAGGCAGGGTGCAGACTGAATGAGGAAAGGGGATGCAGAGTAAATCTGGCACTATACTACTCTCCACACCCCGCCCATGGGGGAGGGCTGCTAGTGCCCTTCTGTATGCACTAACCCAGTAGGACTAGCCCAGACTTGGCATTGTATCCTGGCTGGGGTAGGGGTTTCAGCTTCTAGTTGACCTGTTCACCTGTCTTTGTGCTCCCTCGCACACCCACCCCAGAGGTCTCAGCAAATTACTGTCTGTGCCCTGACTGCAGCTTCTGTTTTCCCCCTCCAGGCCTAGCCACTTGGGGCTGCTCGTGTTCACTGTGGGGCGAACCTGGAAATATCTGCTGTCTTTCCCTGTCCTACTCTTGTTCAGCCTGGGGTTTTTAGGAGCAGTGCCTTGTCCTCTCTGTCTGTACCCAGATTGGTGCTTGAGTTTCCTACCTAGCTTCCCAGACCCCAGCTTCAGGTCAGCTTTAGCCTGCACTCTCTGGCAGAGACCAGATTTCTGCAGTCATGAACATGACCTTCCCTCTGTCACCCTGTGCAGTCACCATGGAATTCAGTACTCAGCATTAGGCACTTTCATCAGTCTCCGTTCTTCCCTTGTTTCTAGGCCATTCAGATATTCCTGATACCTACTAGAAGATCCTCTTTATTTTAAAACAAACAAACAAGCAAACATCTTAAACCTTCCACAAATTTAGTGGGATAGGATTAGCTTGTCTATGGCAGCAAGAATGTGCCTTTCTGATGCAAGGTGGGGACATGGTTTATTTAGTTGCATTTGCTTTTTATTGAATCAATGAAATATTTCCTCTTATTATAGTAGGGGAAAAGTTATGACTGAATTTTTTTTTTACTGTACCAGACCATAAATATATTATCTATATATATTTGAGTGTATCTTCCTGAATACACATATGTGAGTGCATGGGCAGTAGGCCAAATGACATGTAAATTTTTTTCTCCTACATTTTTGAAATCCTCATAAATCAGAGAGATTGTCCCTTTCTAAGACAAGAACAACAACCAACAACCAAAAAAAAAAAAAATACTTTAGACTCTGAAAGCAAGTAAGTGTGCACTGCACATGTTAGATCTAGTTTATGACCAAAGGCAGTAAGTAACCAGGATCCAGACAAGTGCTAGGTCATTAATTCCTTAGGCAAGTTAATATCTTCTGTTGCTTTTCTCATGTACCACCAACACCTCCTTTTTCCTCTGCTCTCCTACCATATTCCTTTATTTATAGTGGCAAAACTAAATAGTCTTTGTTTATTGTTTATCATATTTATTGTTGCTCTTAATTTTTATTTTGGAAGTAATAAGAAGGAACTTTCTCTTGGTGTATATGTATTTTTTAAAATGCAAAAAACATTTACGGGTATATTATTATGGAGCATGATACAAACTCCTATAATAGTATATTGTGTAAGTAAAATGCTCAACATTATACTATAAGGAAGATAAATGTAAAAAACTTAATTAATAAAGCAGTATCAATATCTATACCTTAAGTTGATTCTATAATGGAATCAGTAACTGAATATCTAGAAGAAATGACATTCAGTAGGAATATTGTCTGCTGAACATTTTTTCATTAGTAGTAGAAAGCAACAGATATTTTTCTTAGTAAGGGAAAAGCACATATTTAAAATATGTTAACATATCTAGCAAATCTTTCTCTTATAAGGCTTTAAGATATATTACTTTAAATACATAAATGATAAATTTTGGTGGCATTATTGAGATTTTATGTCTGTTTCTATTTGACTTCTTTTAGGAATTATTGGGTTATTGGTCATTGATGAATTTTTACACATATCCATCTTATATTAAGGAAACTAGTGACATTTTAAATAATCCTCTTTCAATTAGTACACTAGGTACTGGAATAAATGAATTTTAACAAAGTTTAATATACACTGGCTTTAACCCTTTTAATATCTTCTATACTTTTCAATATTGTTAGGTTATATATCTCTAAGTTTGAAAGAATTCTCTTGTTAGTGAGAGAAGTCATATATACCTTTTCACTATTTCCAAACAGCATTCTATAAAAGTATAGTAGAGTACACCTAAAATTTTGATTGATCTAAGAGCTATTTGTTTAAATATAGTTTAGGGGTGCATATATATCAATTGGTGTTTTTGAAGTCAAGTGAAACATTCCATCAAGCTAATGTGCCTGAGAGTACCATATCAGGCACAGACAGGTACTAGAAATGATAAAACACAGATAACATTCAGCAAGATGATTTGCAGATGGGATGTATTATCTGCTGTCATGAGGTTAGATGGGTCATATTACGTTTTTTTTAAAAAGTTAATCTAGGTTATTTCAGAATTATCAAGTTATGTGGGTACATGAGATTTAATGAGAACAGATTTTATTATAAAAACTTGCTAAAAAAACAAACAAATATCCATTGCTTTTTAGAGCAGAAAATGGACTCTTCTCTGCATTTGCATTGCTTCTTGTTTAAGAAAGATAACGCTGCCCTATTATTTTTTTCCTAACAAGAAAAATAATATATTGAACATTTTATGTCTTTATCCTAACTCCACATTTTCTACTGATTATGCTCTATCAACATACTCAAGTAAAACAAAAACAAACTGGCACTCTGGTATACTCTATGAAAAGCAGATTTTATTAGCAGTAAGCACATTTTAAATGTATAGCATATCATTTTCACTTGAGGTTCTTCAACTGTGATCTGAAAATAATTGTTTTGGTAAGAATTATATCAGAAACTTTCATCATTCTCTTATTATATATTCATTATTCATTTATAGGAAGAGTGTCTTTATTTTCCTTGTTCTGTGGAAGAGGGTAAAAGCTTTTCAGCTAATTGTTTTGTTTAGACATTTAGTCAAACTGGAAATAATTTTAAATTTGTGTTATGGATTTTGATAGAGCTTTTCAGGTTTAAATATCCATTGTCATAATTTGGGTGAAAATATCAATTGAAAGTGTAGGTGGAGGTTGTAAGATGGATTATCATTTAAATCTACTATGGACTCTCTCACCTCTGAAAAAGGGTGCTGGTCTGTTCTTCCTCAAATCTGTGATAATCTCAAAAAAGGGACCTTGAAACCCTAAAACCTCAGAGAAGCAGTTATCGATTCAGTGCTTAACTGCAAATCCTTTATATTGTTGCTCAAAATATCCAACTTAACACTAATATTAGTCATTCTTTTTATAGTGACACCATGCTTAGTAAAAAACTTCTAAGCACTGAGGTCAGGTGTTGAGATTGGATTCTAGTTTATTTTTTATGAATCAGATAAAGATTTCTGTGCATGAGACCATATGTGAAGATGAGAGAACAAGAACATTTCCATATCAAAGGCAATATATCTGAGGCTGCATGGTAATTAAAATGCAGTGGTTTGGACTCTGTGCACTAGCACTTAAGCAGAGCATTGCCGGGACCTTGTGCATCATGCAGGCGGTTGCCTCTTGCATACTTCTTGAAATACACTTATAATTTTGTACAAACATTTATGCCAGTCCACACTTTTCTGTGGATAATTTGTATTTCATCCAAACCATTCAAAGTAGAAGTTATTTTTTGAGCTACCCCCTCATTATGGCTTTTGTGCATCAACTATTTTTATTCTAGTTGTTTGTATTTCCTTTTACCAGAATGATGGCTTGTTTATATTCAGAATCTCTTCTTGCTCTTCTAAGACCCCTTATATATCACTCGTATTTTACTATTCACTCAAAAAAACTTTCATCTTTAGTAAAGATGTGAATTATTTTGAGGTTAATTGTAGATGCTATAATCTATTGTAAACTAATAAACTACATAAAAAAATCAACTGCCCGGCTATTTCTATTTTATAATGCCAGTATATTTAGTAATCCTCACTATTTTGCACAGTACATAATATTGGAAAAAAATTCCTTTTCAAAATGTTAAAAAATTCTGAAATGTTCTTCTTTACCTTTTAATGGCATGAAAATATATAGTGACATTCTCTTTCATACTACTTCAAGTGAAAAACAATTATTTGAAACTATAGAAATCTTTATGTTTATCTAAAGGGTTATCTCTTTGCATTTATAGGGAGACATTTGAGTTTATTTATAAAGAACTGGGTTAGCATCATAGCCTGTAGTTATTTGGGGATAGGATAGTGAAATTAAAAAACCTAACAATTGGTAGTCCAATGTTGTGTATATTTTAGAAAATTTTCATCTTTGGTAATTGACTTGAATTCGCTGTTCTGTAATTTTCTAGATTTTCTATTTCCGTATTTGCTCTCTTTCTATGCATGTGGTAAGGAATTCACTAGTATATTTTATTTACTAAGCTCCCCAGTCTATAAAGCTTTTAAAAGATTTTTCTGATTGAAGCACCATGTATTGAAGAAGCCTAATATGATAGTATGAAATCCTTTAAGAGTTTTTGTGTTTAAACTATTTTGGATCAAAATTACTTAAGTATATTGATTTGATGCTTTTCAATGATGACATGTATAAATAAGCATAATAAATATAAGGTAATTCAAAGTTCTTTATGTGATGTGCATGTTAGCATCTATGCAAACATTCTGTATTCTCTCATTTCAAGTTCTCCCATGATCTCTTTCTTCTCTGAAAATTTCACAAGAAAAATCTTTAGATGATCTATTACCCCTGCTATCTTCAATAATTTTTTGTTTCTAGTCATCTTAAAGAGACGAATTGAATTATCTATCTTTAATGTATCCATTCAAATGCAAAAAGGGACTTCAGTGCTATTTGTGATTTTGACTTCACTGAGCACAATTTTTTTGCTTCTTTGAAAAGTAGTTCTTTAAAATTAGACAAAGAAAGTTAAAGATGCTTTACATTCCACGACTGCACGAGCACAATATGAGGAAAAACGAAAATGCAACAGATTTTTAAAAATTAACTTTTATTGGAGTATAGTTGATTTACAATGTTGTGTTAGTTCCCGCTGAACAGCAAAATGAATCAGTTATACATATACATACATCCACTCTTTTTTAGATTCTATTCCCATATAGTTACTACAGAGTACTGAGTAGAGTTCCCTGTGCTATACAGTAGATTCTTATTAGTTATCTATTTTATATATAGTAGTGCACAAATTGGGAGATTGGGATTGACATATACACAGATTTTTTTTTCAATGACAAGCACAGATTTTAAATGGGACTCATTCCGAGGCATGGTTGCAAATATTTCCTTTTATGTTTTACAAACAGATCATTGGGTAATGTGATTGAGCACTAAGTTCTAGGTATCCTGAAGGGCATTTTTGAAGTCACAAGTTTTTACTTTTTAAGGACTTTCTCTTCTATTGAAGATTTTTAATATTTGATAGGTGGGAAATTTAGGCACGGTTGTCATGGTGCTAAGCAGGTCATTGGTAGAAGTGGAGAAAAATGCTCCTAACTAGGAGAGAATAGTTCATTGTTCTCTCTTGGGAAAGAGTATCAAAGGGCAAGAATGTTAGTATTTTCTCAGAAATAATCTCCAGTTATCTCCATGGGCATTGAACCTTCTATGTAGGAGAACTCAGCCACCCCATATGCCCCCAATATACCCATGGTGTAATCTCTAACCTTCCGTTTCTTCAACTCTAAAATGAGAGTAATAATATCTACATCATAAGGTTATTGTGAGGATTAAATGAGATAAATAAATATAAAGCACTAAGCTCAATAGTTAATATATGTTATCTATGATAGTTGAAGGGGTATTGTACTTAGAATTACACAGAGCTGGCTTCCCATTTCAGCTTTACTACGTACTTGTTGTGTAATCTTTGGCAAGTTATATAATCGATTTCTTTTCCTCTTACATGAAATATTCACAGCAATACATGCTCCTTTCTTTCTTCCCTAGAAAGCAGAATTAATTAGTAGTCTCTCAGACTTGGGGTAGAGTAGTGACCAAATGCAGAGTTTGGATGTCCAGCTCTCAAATTTGAGAATATTCCAGTTCTAAGGGCTAGAAGAGATTTTGAAATATCATTTCATCTGACATCCTCCCTCCTCCAGGAGTGTATATCTCCATTCTAATTAGTTAAGAAGCTCTCTTTTTTGGGAAAGCCAGCAGAGAAGGAGATTTTATAATCTTCTTTGGTTATGTGTTTCAGTGATTAACACTAGGAAGTTCTGAATGTCAAATATATACATCTTAACCTGCTTTCTTTTGCTTTGATTTTAAGAAAAAAATGGAAGCATATTCTTCATTTGAATGACACACCTACATGTGAAAAAACCAAAATTAAACTTGCAATTTTTATTTCTTGAATCTTTTCTTTGAAGTCTTATTTCCTAAATTAGTTGAGCGACCTTAGCAAAGTTATGCAACCTCTTTAAGTCTCAATTTCCTAATTTTTAAAATGGGGATTGTGATAGAATTTATCAGATAGGGTTGTTGGGAAGATTAAGTTTGAAGATAATTTATATAGAAGTGTCTAGAACAGTTCTAGGCAACTGTGTTAGGATTAATTCACAATAGTTATAAGTAATTAGTAGTAGAACTGTAGCATGAAAAGGGCCCTTAATTCTCATGTGTTTTATAGAACTCAGTTTTCAAAGTGCTTTCATATTCATTGCCTCATTCAATAAAAGGTATACAGGGTAGATAACCTTACCAGTCATACTGTTTAACTTCCTACTTGATAGGAATAACTGTTTCAGTTGGGTTTTGCTTCAGGATATTATTCACTATAAACAAAGCTTGTGTGTCATAAATTAGGGCTGACATTTTTGGCCTTCTTTTTTCCCCCAATCTCTTTTATATGATGTCAGTACTCATTTGTTTTATCTTCATACTTATTTCCAGAGCCAAACCAACGCTGCTTTTCCGTATACTGAATGTAGATGAATAATACATTGTTGATCAGGAGCATTAAATGTCAGTTTATATATGTCTTTAATTTAAAAATTAAGAAATGATTTAATTATAAATAATAAGTATGGCTAGTTTGAAAGACAGCACTTTTTCAAAATATGGGTTTTATGAGGGAGGATTAATAAAAGGACCCTTGACAGTGAAAAGTTGAGAACCACTTGCTTACATAATTTCAAAGATGAAAATGCAAGATTGATCCTAGTGAGGAGGTATGAATATAGGTAATTCTATGCAGTGTGCTAATTGCTATAATGGAGGTATGTATAAGAGCAGAAGTACCTCTGTCAAGGAAAGCTTCTAGTAGGAGATGGCCTTTGGGCTGTGTCATAAAGGTTAATTAGGTTATTTGAAGTAACATCCTGAAGAGCATTGGACATGAGGGAAACATTTGATGGTATTATTGACTATTTTGTAAGTCTGATAGCAAAATGTCTCATATTTGTGTCTTTGTGATCCTAGAAAGGCCATGTCTATCATGAATGTGAAGTGGCCATAGGCCAGCAGCTTAACCTCTGTACTTCTCTTTCCTAGCTCAGTTTTGTGGTCAGGGACATTGTGAGTATATTTTAAGGTACAGAGAAGTTTTCCAAATTATTGCTTTCCTTCAAATATGTAACTAAGTATGAAAATTAAAATAAATGGCTTATTAATATATGAACTGATGATCTGGACCATGAATTAATGAAATTTTGTATCTTGTACTGTAAAAAGTTTTTTTTTTCAATTGGCAAGCATGGTCTTAGAGAAAGGGAGATATCTGGAAATTTTTAGATCTGGGTGTTATTTCTGAGTTTTCCAACTATAATGTTGGCATATTCCATAACTTCTTTTTCATTGAGGGATAATGTGAAAAGAAATTAATCCTCAGAGTGATTCAAATTTTTGGGAAGAAATACAAATTATTATTACATAATGATGATGATGAACATCAGCAGTAGTAGAAATAGTAGTAGCAGCAGCAACCCCTCTCTACTCTTGATAATTTCAAATAGGGATGCTAAATGCACCCTTTATAGTTTTGTAATCTGGGATCTCATGTTTTCTAATAACTTTCTGAATGCCTTTTCTCTGAGCTACAGGCCTTCTTTTCTGTTTTTGGTTTGCAAGTTTTTTGTTGTTTAATAACTTGTTTCTCCAAATTAAATACACCTATTGAGATTTTGCAGCTTATATATAGACTTTGTGATATAATCACTTTCTGAAAAGGGCTTTGTGGTCACATAGGCTGGAGAAGTTATGGCCCTCTTCTGCAATGACCTTAACCTACTGTTTTCCTTACCAGTGCTTTGGTATGCTGGAGACTCGAAGTGTTGATAATGCCATGAAAAATATGATGAAATTTCTCCATTAAAAAAGAAAGGCTCTGAAGCTGAGGAAAAAAGAGGAAAAAAGATGTGAAAATTCTATAAAACAGTTTAAAAACATCTCCTTAGTCATATTAAATTAGTTATGATGCTTTAAAGAACATTTTCCTTTACAACTTTCAGTTGAGGTCTTTAATAAGAAACAAAAGCCCAAGCAAAAAGAAAATAAAAACTGAAATAATATAGCAACTGAACAAAGTTTAACAAACTTGGAACACAGCATATTAGTTAACTGAGTCTCAGGAACATTTTTTACTCTTGAGTTTGAAGATCCAAATACGTACTGGAGGAAAACTGGCCTATTTTAAAATTTCTTTTTTTTTTAACACTTGCTTCCATTTAGTCAACTTCTGAGTTTTGAGTTTACAAGCAAAATATAAGATGACTCTAGCAGTGGCCTTGAATTTGGTTGTCTTTTTTTTTTAATTGAAGTGTAGTTGATTTACAGTGCTGTACCAATCTCTGCTGTACAGCAAAGTGACTCAGTTATACACATATAGACATTCTTTTTTAAATATTCTTTTGCATTATGGTTTATCCCAGGAGATTGGATATAGTGTATTTTAAAATTTCTTAACTGTAGTCTTTTCCCACTGTTAAGATGCATATTGAAAATAGATATATTGAGGTTTAAAAAAGAATTTTAATCTTGGAACCAACTAAAATTACATGTTACATTTAATTTTTATTTTTTAATATAATACTCTAAGGCATTATTAAAAGAAATTTTCAGCTTCTCTGAGGTTAGACCCTTTAAACTTTTACAGACAACAGTTCCAGAGAATGCCTACATATTTGTACTTTTTGTATAGATTTGTGTGATTTACAGGCATGCTAAGGTAGGGTCATGTACCCTGAATACTTACGTGTTTTAAATTGTGTACTAATTTGTAACAGGCTTATTTTCTCCAAGGAAAATATATATAGCAACCTACATTTGGTGGGACTAGTGAACTTGGCAACTCTTAATTCTGTGTATGGCATGGCAGAGAAAGAATGAAAAATACCTCAGCCTTTAATTATGACACCTTGGGACCTTTTCCAAAGCACTCATCATAATTAGTTATGTCTTAGTTGTGAAATTTTGTGTTTAATTTCTTCGTTATGTTCACATGGAAAACTCATTCATGTTACCAGGAGTGAGAGTAAAGTATATGGAAATGTATACCCTTTCATATTGTATGCTGATTTTTTTCTTTTGAATGTTGTTAGCACCACTTTCACATCTTTGGATCATTTTCTTCTTCCTTTCTGATCTATGCATACACTGGTTTCTATTACAATCCCAGTAAAACAGGACATTTGTATCAATGTCCTTTGTTTATTTACCTTATTTTTTAACATCTTTATTGGAGTATAATTGCTTTACAATGGTGTGTTAGTTTCTGCTTCATAAAAAAGTGAATCAGCTATACATATACATATATCCCCATATCTCTTCCCTCTTGCATCTCCCTCCCTCCCACCCTCCCTATCCCTTATGAGGCTATGATTATACAGTTTTTAGTTTTGCTTATTTAACAAATTATATCAGGGGTAATTTAAAAATAGAAATATAATTTTATTACATTTAGTAAGAGGGACATTAAATTATTTGGACATCCTAAATTGTTTCAAAGGAAGCTTCTATTTAATTTTAAATACATATATTGCTATTGCATCTTAAAAGTAAATAACTTTGATTATTAATAAAATGTTTGTTTGAATGTTATCACATAGTAGCACTAGTTGGTATCCTCCCTGCTTGATTGGTGTGAATGTAGCATTTTCAGTAGCTGAGGTGAAAAGATCATAATTTAGGATGTTAAAGGAGAGAAGGAAATAGAAATCTTAAGTGGCTGGGTTAGCCTAAGGACAACTGGACAGTATTGTTGGTAAGGGTGAGCCTGGAAGTATTCCTCTTGACAAGATAATTTTAAGGCTTATTTGGGGGAACTTCTGACTATAATAGAATAGTGATCTCCAAACGTTTTGGATAGGGCACACCACCAGCGAAATATTTATGAGCATGTGCCCTAATACATGTCCATATTTATTTAAAATTTTATACATGTACTATTGTGGTAGTATATGCTATAAAACATTCATAAATAGATATTAAATTGAAAGAGGTATAGATAGAATAAATAATATTTAAAAACTAACTGTGGTTCCCCCAAACTCTGTTATAGCTTTGGTATTTTTAAAAGTCTTAATTTAACACTCGGTGATAAAGTGATTTAAAGATTTGGTTCTAGGTTTGGCTTTCTTTGCTACATGGTTTTAATGCTACCACAGCTAAAACTAATACCTCAGAAAGAAAAATACATCCAAATGGAAGAAGTACATTATGGTTTGCACTTAGTAACATGTGATACTAATTTATTAATCCTTTACACAAAATATGCAAAAATTTGTTAAAATGTGGCTAGTAAATCTCTATCTTCTCTGATGACAATCAGTTGTTTTTACCATATATTTAATAAATGGGCTCAAAAACACATTGAAACTCTTTGGAACAGCATTAAACAGGTTAGAATATTCTGTTGCCAATTTTCAAATTGAAAACAGATGAAAGTTTTTGTAGGTGATAGACATAGAATTTTTGGTAATAAAATCACACTATGATGGATTCATTTCCAAACATGTTTTTAAAATACTTTTTTAATAGAATTTATCTGTTTTGAAAAGCATTTACTGTATCATTTGATAAAATATCACCTTCACCTTGAAGAGACAGATTAAATTTTTTGATGGTATGTATGTACGTATCTGTCTATCTGTCTGTCCATCTATCTATCTAGTCTAGTCTAGCTATTTGATAACACGCACTCACAGCTACTTGTCATCACATAAAAGGTTAACACATTTGGTACATGAGTTTTTTTGTTCCTTATCCTTAAGTTTGGAAACTTTGCCATGAGATAAGCAGTGGAAACTGTGGGTAGTGCAAACAATTCTCATGGTTACTCCTCATCTCGTTTCAAAGCATTGTAAAGATTTTACTGTGTTTTATAGGTTTAATTTTTAAAGTAATCGCATCATCCTGTAGCACTTGGCTTTAACATTGTGCCGAAATTGCTTGGCTGTGAATGATGTAGTTAGTCCATGGTGTTATCTCTGTAATCTTATCCCTAATTTTTTCTGTTTAGTCCCACCAGGGAAATCACTTCACCAGTAGTTACACTTCGTCACTTTTCTCTAAAAATCACTTTTATTTAAAAAGTAACACTGTTGAGGTTATATCTTCTTTGGTACATATTTTGGTGACTCACTCAACAGTAGTACTTTGCCTATCAAAGATCATAAATTGAGGCATGTTCAAAAATATGTACATTCATTATCTGAAAACCAATCATTCTACACGACATTAGTTTCTTTTTCAAATCTACAGCCACGTTTTCTATGCAACTTCCAACATTGTTTGTGGCACTACACACTGTACAACCCATAAGGACATCATTCACATTGCATTCTAGTTAAATGGTTACCCAGGGATGTACATTGTGGCAGATCTGATTTTTTAGCCAGGAAATATATTTAAATGTTGCATATTGTTTTCTGTGTATTATTTTTAGCTGTTTTTATAGCAGCAGGAAGAACAAGAACTTTTCTAGTAGCATGTGGCTTTTTGTCTTTTATAACTAAGGAACTTCAGAAGAGGTTTCTAAACATTTAACATAAGTTTGGTGAAATTTTGTAAAATATTGGATTGAGTATTGTATGATTTTAAACATTATTGGAAAAATTGCAGCAAGTACAAAAGTTTATATCTGTTTGCTTTGTTTTTAAATGTCTTACTGATTGTAATGGCTTCATATTATTATTTAACAGCTCAAAGTACAGTAGGGTAGGGTACACTGTTAATGATACTAGATATAAATCTATATCTCAAATTGGTTTTTTGATATGTTAAAAAAAATCTTGGCCTATTTCTTATCAGATCTGTTTGGATCATTGTTGTTTTATTGTATAATGTGGCCACTAAAGGGCTACTACTATGGTACAAGTGTTAGCTTGGTCATGGTATTATTGTCACTAACGTGTATATTATTAATATTATCCTCAAACTGTGGTCTCTTTGGAAGGATCTTTTTAAGCCACTTGAGTGTTTGTTCAGGGTTAATTTAGTTAAAAACTAAATAATATTATCAATAATCAGACTACTCTTGTTTCCTTTGGTACAGGATGTGACATATTTATGTTTGATAATCGGTATTTAAATTTAAGTGAGGATTAGTTTTTCTTACTTTTTAATAAATAAATATACACCAGTATATTTCTATAGTGTACTCCTGGGATGTGTGAGCTTACTTTGGAGACCACTTAAATAGAAAAGCAAATGAGAAGGAGGAGGGGTGAGGGTATGATGAATCAAGGAGGAAAAGCATAGTTTCCAGGGAACACTCTACTGGGACAGGATCCCACTGAAGAATGTAGCCAGTCACTGAAACCCTGAGACAGGGAGTAGGGCTACAGATTTATCAGTATGGGAGTTCATTTTTATAGGGCTCTGATATGAGAGAGGAAGCACTTAAGCCACCTTTTATTGCGAGGCAAAACAATCTGAGTCATTTGTTGGCGTGAAGGGGTCAGTGAGATTCCATAGTTCAGTGTGTTTATCATGTTGCAGGGGAGGGGACCAAGTGGAGCATCACTACCTCCTTGAATGCCTGGGGTTCTTTGTTTCTTCTATTCTCAGCCTTCCTTGGATTTAGATACAATCAGAGCAGAAGTTGGGAAAAGTGAGTAAGGCAGCAATGAGGGATGGCTATAGGCTAACATTGTTTTCAGCTTTCTCTTCTCCCTTTCCCTCTTTTCTCTAACTTGGTATATTTGTTGGGCAGCTTGGTGTAGTAGCAAGGACCCAGTTTGGGAGTTTCAGCTCTGCCAATAAACTTTTGGTGACTTTGGCTAAATCACTTCTTTCTAGGAATCAGTTTCTTTACTGGTAGAATGGGAAGTTTGATGATCTACAAAGAGGTTTCATCTCTAACATCCTGTTTATACCCTTCTGGGATAGGGCTCTGTGCTACCTCTATACAGAGCTTTCACTGAAGTTCCCTGTTCTGTATATCAACCTCAAAGCACCATGTCCACTCTCTGTCTTCTAAACTGACAAATGGCCAGGAATCTAATTAATAAACGAATTCATGCTGGTTTGATTAATGAGGAAAAACTGTAAAATATTTCTATCTTCTTCCCTTCACCCTTCCAACTTTGATAAAGTATATTTCCACAGTGTGATCCTAGACAGCGCTCTTGCTTTCTAACCTAAAGTGGCTAGTGAGAACTTTAGGAAGGAAGTATTAGCATCTGAAGGGTTGTGTCTGTGAAGGAGGTTGGGCTGGACGAGATGGACAGGGCATTGGGATACAGCCATCAATCCATTGCATGTGTTTGGCCAGGCTGGCAGCAGTGGACAGTGCCAGGTTTTTTGAGTATGATTTCTGTCACCAACAGAGTTGGCTGTCTTTGAAGTCTGCTAGTTAATCTCTTCCAGAATCTTAGAGTGTAACTATCACTTAAGAGGAGGAGGATAAAGGAATCTCTAGGAATAAGAATCCCCCCTATTTTCAGTAAGAACTTAGTTCTCTTCTTTCAACAGTTTTTTGAAGCATCTAATAAATGAACAGATTCCAGATTTTCTTTTTCTTTTTAGTACCTATTCATTGCCATGGATGGAGGCAATACTGAGTAATGAAACAGATGGATATCACCAAAAATATATTGGGCAATAGCCACATATTTCTGGGTGCTTTCATAAGATGGAGATAATAACCTGAGTATCATAGTTTTTGAGAGGTTTCAATATACAAAATACACTTGGAAGAGTGCCTGATACATTGTAAGCTCTCATTAGACATCAGTGATTATTTTATTATTTCATTTGCATAACAATTCTGGGAGATATATGTCATTATCCTCATTTTATAGACAAAGAAATTAAGGTTTGGGGAGGGACAATGACTTGCCCAAGGTCACATAGTCATTAAATGGCAGAACCATAATCTAAACCCAGATGTCCTGGTTTGAAGTCCTATGGTATTTCTGCTATATAATACAGCTGCCTCTAATAGGCACGTAAGTCATGAGATTTCCCCCAGACAATCTATAAGCTAGATAATTGGGAGCTTGGATAATCAGGATAATCAGGAGCTGAACATGTTATTATGTGATGTTGAGTTTCAGTAAGTTTGGTTATTAAGGCAGTCCTTGTTTGCAGGCTCGATGTGAACTGAAAGTCATCTATATATCAGAACCATATCCTCCTTTTGCATAGTTCTGATCTCAGTTTTACATAGTTTGGATGTCTTGGTTTGATCTCAGTTACTGCAGAACCTTGCAAAGTGAGGACCTGGATCCAATATGCACTAGTTTCAGTTAACACAGTGTAATACAAATTGAGGGCTGTCTGTATATCTATTAGCTTCACATTCACATAAAGAAACTCTCACATTCTTTTTCTGTTGGACCAGTTAGATGGTTCATTTCCACTTGATAACCCATTATTTTTTGCATTCTTTTGCTTACAAGGCTCTGTTTCTGCTAAGGGAGGGCACCGTGTTACATAAGTAAGATCTTTGAAGGTCACTGGTGATTGGCTTTTGGCTTAAAGGCACACCACCCCTGACATTTATTGTAATGCAGCAGTAGATCTCTCTCTGGACTTAGACACATCTGTTTTCTTTACCTTTTTTTTTTTTTTTTAAATTCTCTCCACTCTCCATTACATGTCTAAGTTTTCTTTCTGAATTGATGTGTCTCTTTCCATCTTTTCCAGCAATGGAGAAGAAGGCCAGTGGGGCCAGTTATCTCTCAGTTGTTGTTTTACAACTCACTGTTAGTTGCAGTAGACAGTGAGCCGCCATTAGGCAAGAACTGAGTATATTTAAATTTCTTTTTATATATAGATGCTTAAATTCTTTTTAAGCACTTATTAATAATTTCAACCTGAAGATAGATGCATAGAATGCATAGGTATCAATATTAGGGCAAGATAAGATTGAAAATACTGGTGCTTTGAATGTCCTCTTGTCCCAAATGTTTAAAAAATTCTCCTCCCTTGAATTTTTATTGTTCTCCTGCCCCTTCCCCATCTTTAAGATTATGTTTTAAAACCTGTTCTTAGTTTCCTTTGTCAAGCATGCTGAAGAGTAGTAATTCTTTGCTGACTCAACTTTTATTTCTCTTACCTATACAGTGCTGGAGAATTAGTTTGGGGTAAAGCGAGCTTGTGACCTTTTGGCTGAGAGCATACTCCACCACTTTCTGGCTTTACCTTGGACCTGTTATGTTGAACTCTTTAGGCCTCAGTTTCCTTATCTGTAAGATTGCACCCACTTCTTCAGGTTGTTTTAGGATTAAATGATTAAATATAAGTGCTTAGAACAGTGCTTGGCACATGGTAGGTGCCATGTAAGCATTAGTTATTATTAAAGTGAATGTCTTTAAAAGGAGAATCTGGCTAAAAGTAAAGAGTATTATATTCAAATACTTTATTGAAGGGGTAAAAATAAATATTACTAGAATGTAATATAAAATTATCCTGCAATTTCCCCAACGCAATGACTCTACAGTACTTTTGAGAGAGAATACTCACTGTTCTATAGTAATAGGTACTTTGAGAACCTCTTCAAATGCAAATCAAGTCTACTTGAACTAATATTTCTTTACTATAAGGTCAACATCTTAATTTTTGAGTTTCATAATTTATGGAGAGTAGTTGACTTGGGTACAGAGTGAGTTTGGGTATGAGTTTTCTTGGGGCTAGATTTTTGACAGTAGCAATAACTGAAGAATCAGTGGTGAACTTAAAGAGGTGGCAGCTAGCAGACAGGGAGTTTGACCCAGGAGGCACCCCACAGTGAGGACCCAGGTGCAGCCTGGCTTGGCCAGTGATTGCAGACCTGATTTCTAGGCCCTAGAAGGTTATGGGCGGAGGCAGCTGGCTGAGATTGGGGTGTGGAGTTGGTAACTTTCTGTTGTCCTCAAGACTTTTTTAGATGCAGGCTCAAGTATCCTGTGGACCCAGGTGGCATCCTCTGGGAGGAGCTCAGCCTCAGCCAAACGTGGGCCAGGGATTGCAGGCTTGAACTCCAGGTCCCAGAAGATTCCTAGTGGAGGCAGCAGACTGGCTATATTAGATCTAGGATTTGAACCCAAGTTTGTGTGCTGGCAAAAGCTAAGCTCTTTCCACTAATGACTCCATGCAGTTTCCCTGGTGGAGAGGGTACCGGTGGAGAAAAGGAAAGTAGCTGAGGCAGTGGAGGTATCTATGAGTTCAGCATCTAAATGCATAGATGATATACAGTATCTGAGAGGACAGCTCTGAAATCAAAGGGGCTGCCTGCAGGCAGCAATGACATGGTGAAGGTGCCAGAGGAAATGGCAGTGGTATGGTAGTTATTATAAGCCTTTCATGGATAGATTAGAACTTGGGAATGCATTTCTGTGTATTCCTGTAGTGCTTATACCTCAAATCATAAACTCATAGTTTGCATCATGGAATCTCAGAGTTGAAAGTGTTCAGTACAGTAGATTTCATGTACATGATCATCCAGTCCATGCTGGGGGAGCAATGATAGAGACGTTACTTCCCCCTTTCCACTCAAATGTGGATCGGAATTTTGTTTGTTTGTTTATTGTTTAATTTTTAGTGACTAGAGCAATGCCTGGAACCTAAAAGCACCTAAAAGCACTCAGTAGCTATTATTGAATGAAAGAGTACTTGGATAATTTGTTTAAAAGTATGTTTTATATATTAAACAATATTATGTACCAAGTGGTATTTCCTTTAAATCTTACCTTAACCCTGTGAGGTATGTATTATTATTTCCAATTTATGGATGAGGAAACTGAGATTCAGGAATTAAGTAATTTTCTTTTTCTTTTTTTAAATTGAAGTATAGTGGACATATAATATTGGTTTCAGGTATACGACATAATGGTTTGGCATTTATATACATTACAAAATGATCACCACAATGTCTAGTAACCACCTGTTACCATACAAAGGTATGAAAATATTGTTGACTACATTCTATATGCTGCACATTACATCCTCATGACTTATTTATTGTATGGCTGGAAGTCTGTACCTCTTAAATCCTTTCACCTATTTCATCCAATCCCCCATCCCCTTCCCTCTGGCAATCACCAGTTTGTTCTCTGTATCTATGAGTCTGTTTCTATTTTGTTTTGTTTTTTGGATTCCATATATAAGTGAAATTGTATGGTATTTGCATTCCTCTGACTTATTTCTCTTAGCATAATACTCTCTAGATCCATCCACGTTGCTATAAATGGCAAGATTTCATTCTTTTTTATGACTGAGTAATATTCCATTGTGTATATCTATCTATTTCTTCTTTATCCATTTATTTATTGATAGACACTTAGATTGCTTCCATATCTTGGTTGTTGTAAATAATGCTGTGATGAAAATAAGGGTGAATACAGCTCTTTGAATTAGTGTTTTCATTTTCTTTGGATAGAAACTCTGGAGTAGAATTGCTGGTTCATATGGTAGTTCTATTTTTAATTTTTTAAGGAACCTGCATACCATTTTCCATAGTGGCTGTACCAATTTACATTCCCTCCAACAATGTATGAGTGTTAGAAATTAAGTAATTTTCTTAAGGTGACATTACTAAAACACAATGGTCAGGATTTGAATCTAAGAGTATTACCATTATATTATACTGTGGAATTATCACCTTTGTTATTTTAGATAATATTCTTTTATTAATGGAGCCTAAATTTCTATGGAAGCCACATCATGCTGTTGATTCACTAATCTTACTGCCAACTAAAACTCACAAGCCTTTTAGTTACCATGTCTCATCCATCCTATACTTGAGCTGCTGAGTTTTTGTTTTGGGTGTGGGGAGCTAAGTGCAGGAGCTTGCCTTTATTCCAGATAGATTTTCTCGGTTAGATTGATTTGATCTTTCTTTTTAATTAATTAATTAATTTTTGGCTGCCTTGGGTCTTCATTGCTGCGTGGGCTTTCTCTAGTTGCTGCGAGCAGGGGCTACTCTTCATTGCGGTGCGTGGGCTTCTCATTGCTGTGGCTTCTCTTGTTGCAGAGCACAGGCTCTAGGCACGTTGACTTCGGTAGCTGTGGCATGCTGGCTCAGTAATTGTGGCTCATGGGCTCTAGAGCGCAGGCTCAGTAGTTGTGGCACACGGGCTTAGTTGCTCTGCGGCATGTGGGATCTTCCTGGACCAGGGCTCAAACCCATGTCCCTTGCACTGGCAGGCGGATTCTTAACCACTGTGCCACCAGGGAAGTCCCTGATTGATCTTTCTTCATTAAGATTTTTTGGTTTAGTATGCTTTTAAAATTTCATCAAGTATTTTTTGGCATTTATTGGTAAAATAATTTGTTTATTTTTTAGTTTTAGTTAATATTCTATAAAACATGTTGATAGATTTTCTAGTGCTTAACTAGCCTTGTATTACTCAAATAAGCTATTTAGTTATAGTATATATTTATACATATACGTATATTCATGCTGCTGAATTTGAATTTTGTATATATGAGTTATATCACTGAATACAATATATCAATGTATATCTGCTTTCATTAATTTTTATGCTATCTTTATAGAGTTTTGATAGTAGGATCATGACAGTTTCATGAAATGAATTGGAAGCTTCGCATCTTTGTCTGTCCTCTGGAAACACAGAAATTGTCTACTGCCATCTTTGTCTATTGGAGAGCATAGGAATTGTCAGTTCTTTACAAGTTAAAAAAACTTAGTTGTAAAACCATTTGGTCTTCACACCTTTAAAAGAGATAGGTATTTAACAGTACTTTATTGGTCTGTTCATATTTTCTATGCTTTATCGAGTCAGTTTTGGTAATTTAAAAGATATATTGGTGTAAAGTTGACATGATATTCTCTTATTTTTTTCTTTTTCCTATCTATGGTTATATTCTCTTTCTTATTCCTTATGTTTTTAAAATTTTTGTTAAGACCTTTTTGGATCTTGATTCTGTCATTTAACGTATTAATTAGGGAGTTCCCTGGTGGTCCAGTGGTTAGGACTCTGCACTTTCACTGCTGAGGATCCAGGTGCAATCCCTGGTTGGGGAACTAAGATTCCACACGCTGTGAGGTGTGGCCAAAAAAAAACCCCCAAAACAAAATAAAACAAAACAAAAAAACCACATTAATTATTAGAAACTTTGTTTGAGCGTGGCTTAATTAATTAAATAAAATTCAAGAAACATTTATTTAGTATCTTCTATATGCCGGATAGATGCTAGAGATACAAAGATGATTAAAACAATGTCCTACTCTTAAGACATTTACAGTATAGCAAGCATATTGGAGACTGGTTGTCAAATGGCTTGCTGAAATTCAGATACATTATTTCTAATGCATTACTCATCTAGCAATAAAGTACTTCTGAAAAAGAAACAAAATAGGTTGATATGATATTCTTTGTGAACCAATGTTTTTGTCCTAATGATTACCTCTTGTCCCTGTAGGTGGTCAGTTATACATTCTAGAATCTTGTCCTGGTAGTTAAATTCGTGTAAGGGATGTGTACTGGGACATATCTTGCTCATTAATAGAGATTCCATTGGAAATATTTTTAGGGAATATTTAAACCATTCTAGAATTTATACACTTTATCATCTAGAGAAGTGCTTTTTAAATTTTAGTGGGCATACAGATCATCTGGGGATCTTATTAAAATGCAGATTCTGATTCTGTAAGTCTAAATGGGGCATGAGATTCAGTATTTCTAAAAAGCCCCCAGGTAGTGTCATTGTTGCTTTCCCTCAGGGCTGCTGACTAGGATCACACTTTGAGGACAGAAGGGTAATATATATTCTGATTTACCCTTAGGAAGATGCCAGGTTTCAGAAAATTAACAAATAGAGCATTTAGGCTAAAATTAAGAAGACTGACAATGCCTCATATGTTGGTGAGGATGTAGAACAACTGAAACTCTAATATCTGCTGGTGGGAGTATAAATAGTTATAACCGATTTTGAAAATTATTTGATATTATATGCTAAAGTTAAACATATGCCTATCTATGACAGCAGTTCCAGTCCTAGGTATATACCCAAGAAAAGTGAGTGCTTATGTCCACCAAAATACATGCAAAACATCTTCATAGCCATTTTATTCATAATAGCCACAAATTGTAAACAACCCAGATGTCCATCAACAGGAGAATGGATAAATAAATTGTGGAATACTTATTCAGTGGAATACTAACACAGCAATAAAAACTTATTGATATTCACAACAACATGAATGACTCTCAGAAATTATGTGGAAAATAGAGAAGTAGGTAAAGGAGATAGAAACAGAGCTAGATAAAGATTAGAGGAGGTAGAAGATAGAGTAGGTATGTGATTCTACTTACTAAATTCAAGACCAGGCATAACCACTCTACAAGTATAGAAGTCAGAATGGGGTTATCTCTGGGGATGGGTTATTAGTTAGGAAGAGGCATGTGAGAACTTTTTAGGGTGCTTTTAATCTGGGTGGTGGTTACATGGGAGAGTACATATGTAGAAATTCAATGAATGAACTCACTGACTGAACTTAAGATTAGTGTACTTTACTCTCTATTATACTGTAATGAAATTTTTATTTTAATAAAAGAAATAGAGCATTAAAAGATAAAAAGGTACCTTTTGAATTCTGAACAGGGCTATTTTTTTAGCAGTGGAATTGATTTCCAAGTGAGTTATATGTTTTCATTCACAGTCATCTACTGATGAAAATATTAAAAAATGTATTTAAAGGTAGTGAATTAATGTAGCTGATTCCTTAAAATAATAAATATAGTTGCCATTGGATTTTAGGATAATTGAATCACAGCTCAAACACATTTTGGTTAAGTCAGAACATTTCCATTGTTTTGAAGGGAGATGTGAAACTCCCAAGAAGACTAGCTCTCATCAGCTATTTTGGAAATCAGAGAAAACCCTTTAGAGGTGTGCTTTGTCTTTTTACTCTTGAAACCTTCCCTATCAATTTGTAACTTATGTTCTCCATCCAGATGCCTTAATACTCATGCTGTAATCTCTTACTGCCTAAAATTCCCCATTGTTTCTTATTCAGGACAGATCTTAAACCTATTTTTTATCTCTATCTTTATTTCTCTAATATTTATCCATGCCCCTCTTCTCAGGGTCATAGGGTTCTGTAGTTTTCAGACTTTTCGTAAGCAGTAGAACCCATTTTTCAAGTAAATCCTTATTTATGGAAATCTAACAAAGATAAACTTTGGCTGAAACCTTGACTGCTCAGATCCCTTCAAATCTTCCTGAATTCTGCCTTTCAGCTTACTCTTTCCTCTTCATCCCACAACTTGAGGGTGGGATACACTGGGGGGCAAAATAATATAACCTAGCCCAATCTTTTCACTTTACAGAGGAGACTGAAGTACAGAAAGGGCTTCACAGCTATAGTGGTCAACTACTTCAGGCTATCATAGAATTAGTTTTAATTGCTAAGTAGCAAAATTGAAATGTGGAAAAATAAGATTTAAAAAATCTTTACATACTGTTTGAATGATCAGTATAGTGATCCCCAAAATATGCTTTTCACGTTGTGCTCATAGGCAAGTAGCCACAATTAAAAATTCCCTGTTACAAGGAAACATTAATGACATCTTAAAAACAGTAGTGTTATTTTTGACAAGGGTGCCAAGACAATTCAATGGAAACATAATAGTCTTTTTAACAAATAGTGCTGGGACAACTGCATATTCCCATGCAGAAGAATGGAGTTGTATCCCTACCTCACCTCTGACTCCTAAACATAGGAGTATATCTTCTCGACCTTGGATTAGGCAGTGATTTCTTAGATATGACAACAAAAGCATAAGTGAAAAAAAAGATAAATTGAACTACATTAAAATTAAAAACTTTTTTGATCAAAGGAAACCATCAAGAAAGTGAAAAGATAACCTATAGAATGGGTGAAAATATTTGCAAATCATATATTGATAAGAAAGTAGTATTCAATCTATAGAAAGAACTCTTATACCTCAGCAATAAAAAGACAACCCAATTTTTTAAAAGGGCAAAGAATTTGAACAATTATTTTTCCAAATAAGATTTACAAATGGCTGATAAGCCCATAAAAAGATGCTCAAGATCATTAGTCATTAGGGAAACGTAAATCAAAATCACAATGCGATATTACTTCTCACACACTAGAATGGCTATAGTCATGAAAACTGAAACTAACAAATGTTGGCAAGGATGTGGAGAAATTGGAACCTTTGTACATTGCTGGTGGGAATGTAAAATGGTGCAGCCACTTTAGAGAACAGTTTAGCCATTTCTCAAAAAGTTTAATATGTAACTACTATATGACCCAGAAATTCCACTCCTACTAGCTGAGATATGGTCCCCTCAGAAATGGAATAGGTGACAAAAAAGCCTTTGATAGCAAGAAGGGAAATTAGGAAAGATATATTATAATAAATAATATTGTGAAATGCAATACATATTTAAATTGCTTTTTATAAAGCATAATGAAGTTAAATATTTAAAAAATTCTCTAGTCATTTCCCTTTTGCTTACCAATTTAATAAGTGAGATAATGTACGTTTGTGTGTATACATTTTATTTTATTTATTTATTTTTATTAATTAAAAATTTTATTTGATAGTTTTGGCTTTTCTAATCACAATATTATATAACTTCCCATTTTTTCTTTCTTTGACATCTTTTATTTCTGTTTTCATAGTTCTTTCTTCCAGTTTTTTTGGATATAATTGACATAAAGCCCTGTGTAAGTTTAACATGTACAGCATAATGACATACCAGCATCATGAAATGGTTATCACAGTAACTTTAGTAAACATCCATCATCTCATATAGATACAAAATTAAAGAAATAGAAAAAAAATTTTTCTTGTGATGAGAACTCTTAGGATTTACTCTCTTAACAGCTTTCATATATAACATAAACCACATTTAATTATATTTGTCATATGGTACATTACACCCCAGTACTTGTCTTATAACTGGAAGTTTGTACCTTTTGACTGCCTTCATCTGATTCCCCCTCCCCCAGCCCCTGACCTCTGGTAACCACAAATCTGATCTCTCTATCTGTTAGTTTATTTGTCTTTGAAATATAATTGACCTACAACACTGTGTTAGTTCCTGTTACAAAACAATGTGATTTTATATTTCTGTACATTTCAAAATGATCACTATGATAAGTCTAGTTACTATATGTCACCATACAAAGATATGACATAGTTATTGACTATATTCCCCACACTGTACATTTCATACCCATGACTCATTTATTTTGCAACTTGGAAGTTTGTACCTCTTAATCTCCTTGACCTATTTCTTCCCTCCCCCTACCCCCTTCCCCTTTGGAACCACCTATTTGTTCTCTGTATCTATAACTCTGTTTCTGGTTTGTTACGTTTGTTCATTTGTTTTGCTTTTTTAGATTCCATGTATAAGTAAAATCATATAGTATTTGTCTTTCTCTCACTTATTCACTTAGCATAATGCCCTCTAGGTCAGTCCATGTTGTCATAAGTGGTAAGATTTCATTCTTTTTATGGCTAATATTCCATCATATAAATATATGACATCTTCTTTATCCATTCATCTATTGATGGGCACTTGGGCTGCTTCCCTATCTTGGCTATTGTAAATAATGCTGCAGTGAACATAGGGTGCATATATCTTTTCTAATTAGTGTTTTTGTTTTCTTCAATTAAATACCCAGGAGTAGAATTGCTAGACCATATGGTAGTTCTATTTTTAATTGTTTGAAGAATCTCCATATTATTTTCCATAGTGGCTGCACCAATTTACATTTCTAACAGTAGTGCAGGAGGGTGCCCTTTCTTCACATCCTCACCAACACTTGTTATTTGTTGTCTTTTTGATAATAGTCATTCTGACAGATGGGAGGTGATATCTCATTGTGGTTTTGATTTGCATTTCCCTGATGATTAGTGATGTTGAATATCTTTTCATATTCCTGTTGTCCATCTGTATGTCTTCTTTGGGAACATTTCTCTTCAGATCCTCTTCCATTTTTTAATAGCGTTTTTTTGATGTTGAATTGTATGCATTCTTTGTGTATTTTTTTTTACATCTTTATTGGAGTATAATTGCTTTACAATGGTGTGTTAGTTTCTGCTTTATAACAAAGTGAATCAGTTATACATATACATATGTTCCCATATCTCTTCCCTCTTGCATCTCCCTCCCTCCCACCCTCCCTATCCCAAGTGTGTATACATTTTAAAATGGAATTTGTGTGTGAGATTCAGTTTTTAAAACTAGAAATTAGTAACTGTAAATTAATTAGCTTCTTCAGTTCCTTCCTCCCTTCCTCCCTCCCTCCCTTTCTTCCTTATTTCTTTTCTTTGTTTCCTTTCATTTTTAAAGTTTAGTTCCATTAGTTATTTACATTTTTGAAAATTTCCCTTTAATTTTTAAAGATAATTATCTGTAGTATTTTGGAGAGACTATTAAATAGGAATAGGAGTGCTGTAAGGAGACATGAAATAGAGTATATTTATTCTAAATTTGAAAATCCCCTAGTCTTCCTATTGCAGTTCCTTTAACAATTCTTTATAGTTTTAGTTCTCTGCTTAGTATATTTTCTCAAGAGGTATTTGGATTTTTAAAAAAGTGTGATGTTTTAATCCAAAGGAATGAATCTTTAAAAGAAGAATGTTAAACGCTATTTTATGATATTAGAGAAGACATGTCTTATTTGAGGTGACAACATGTGTTTTCCAGATTGGGGATTTTATATCATGTAGGTTATTTCTTGGTTGGTTTATGAATGAGAGTGCCTTCAGTCCTTAATTAACTTCAACAAATGAGTATGTGTGTAGTTGTTTGTGGTTTTCAAAGAGCTTTTCTCATACATTACTTCACTTATATTCACAATAACTCTGTGTGAAGTAGATTTGTTCTTTTTAAAAACTGAAGTGTAAACATGCAAAGTGTATAAAGTAAAATTGTATGTATATGTAATGAGTACTTACAAAGTGAATTCCATGTAACCATCATGCAGGTTAAAAAAAAAAAAGAACACTGACATCATCCCAGAAGCCACATGTGTCCCTTCCCAATCATACCTCACCCTCTCCCTTTAAGGTAACCACCATTCTGTATTTAATGTTAGTCATTTCCTTTGCTTTATAGTTTTACTGCCTATGAATGCAGCTCTGAAAAATACAGTTTGATTTTGCCTGTTTTTATGAATTATATAAATCATACAGAGTATATTTTTATGTGTTTTTTTATGTTTTTGCTCAACATATATCATCATGAAATTCTAGTTCATTAATTTGCTTTTTATTGTGTTAGTATCAGAGTTTATCCTCTCTATTGTCAGTGAGCATTTGGGCTATTTCCAGTTGCTGCTTATTACGAACAATGCTGCTGTGAATTTTTTGTACATATATCTTCTTGATGTATATGTGCACAAGTTTCTCTAGGCTGTTTTTGCAGGAGTGGAATTGTTGGGTCAGAGGATATTCCTGTCTTCATCCTTATTAGATAATGCTAAACTTTTAAAAAGTGATTGTTTATACTCCCACCAATAGTCTATGAGTGTACCCATTCCTTAACATCCTTGCCAACAGTTGATGTCAGACTTTAAATTTTTGCCAATCTCCTGGGTGTGTAGTAATATCTCATCATGGTTTTAATTTGCATTCCTGATTACAAATGTTATTAAGCACTTTTTGATAAGTTATTGATTGTGTAGATTTCTTCTATTGGGAAGTGCCTGTTCAAGTCTTTTGCCCATTTTTCTTTTGGGTTGTCTGTCTTTTTTTGTTGTTGTTTTTCTAAAAAATGATTCATAGTTTTATATATATTCTGTATATGAATTCTTTGTTATTTATGTGTTGCAAATATCTTTTTCCACTACTGGCTTGTTTTTACTCTCTTTATGGCATTGTTTGATGAACATTCTTAATTTTAATATAGATGAATATTTATTGATATTTTCCTTTTTGGTTAGTGCTTTTCCTATGCTGTTTAAGACATTCTTTCCTATCTGAGGTTATGAAGCTAATCACAAGTGACTTTCACATTGACTTTTAATCCACCTGCAGTTGTTTGGGGATATGGTTTGATGTAGGAGTGTAGTTGTATTTTTTTTTTCCTTTTTTAGGTACCCAGTTGTCGCAGATAATTTACTAAAATCTATCCTTTCCTGACTGCTCTGCAGGGTTAGCTCTGTCATATTTCAAATGCCCATATATGCGTGGGTCTATTTTGGGGTCATTTATGTATTTGTCTTTCCTTGCACCATTACTTAATTATATTTGCTCAATAATTCTATTATCTTGAAGAGTAAGTTCTGCCACCTTGTTTTTATTTTTCAGGGGTTTCTTGGCACTTCTTGACCCTTTGCATTTCCATGTAAATTTAAAATTAACTTAAGTTCCACAAAGAAAACCTGTTGGATTTTTTATTCAATTTGCATTTAATCAATAAGTCAATTTTAATAGAAATGATACCTTTATAACATTGAATCTTCCAACCCATGAACTTATTATAGCTCTCCATTTATTTTGGTCCTCTTTAAAGTATCCCAATGAAGTTTATAAATTTTCCGGTATCAGTCTTTTACAACATTAATATTAAGAAAATTAAATAACAGTTCAAGATGATAGCAACAGAGAAGTTAGGAAGTTAATTGTTAAATGAGCAATACAAACAATAAGTTGCTTTAAGAATTCAGAAGAGGAACAGATATGCCTTAGTGTTTCATAATAGATGACACTAGAAAAGATTTTGGGTCAAATATTAATTAAATAGTATTATCTTAGTTCCCATAGGTGTTATATACATGTCTAAAAATTAATTGTCCTATTTTCAGTTGGTTATTAGGTTAAAAAAGAAATCAATGTACTGATTGATTCATTTTTCACTGTGTTGATGAATCTTTTGACCGACATGGCTAATCTTAAACAGATATTTGGTATCATGTAAAAATATCTTAAGGGAGAGTTCTGTATTGTCATTTCCAACCCAGCTATGTTATAAAAGTCTTGAAACATAAATGTTTGGTGTGACTTCTGAAATAATGAAATAGTGTATTAGTTGCTTCTTAGTAGTAAGTTTAGCCATTTCCACTTGGCCTGTTAATTCTTTGAAATACCAGAGACCTTCTTCAAGCTTATAGGCTTCAGGGCAGAACTGAGCCAGATGCATTATGTGACATTAAAGTGTAATTTATTTTTATTTTCAAAATGGAGATTGGCATGTTTAAAAGAATGAGGTGGCATTCTTAGTTCCTAATAAAAATAAATCTCTGTTGGTAGTGAGGGTTGCGGCATGGATAGGTCCCAACCCTGTCACTTCTGGGGAACAGCAGTGAAATTGTTTGTTCCTGACAGCAGACAGCCCCACTGCAGAGCACTGGTTTCATGTTACATTAAGTATTAGTGCTGTTCTTTCAGGGGCTATTATGCTGTGACATCAAAGATTTTCTGACAGGGCAGTGGTAGGTTAGCACTGAAGTTGTCTGCTGAAATTTTAAAGAATGAAATTAAATATATATGATCAGACTTTAATATAAGAGATAGAGACAGAATTAGAATGGTTTAAAGAAAGTTGAAGAAATGATGAGTCTATAGGCTGGTATCTTTGTCTCTGCTTGTTCAAGCCAAATTTTATTACCTTTTATTTTTACAGAAAATACAAGTGGCCATGATGTTAATGCTAGGGTAGTTGATCATTTTCAGAAAGACTTTATAAATAAGGAAAAAATAGCCTTTTTTGAAATAAAAATGGTTAGGTTGACCTGTAAAATATTTCATGTAAATGGATGTGTAGACAGTAATTGCAGTGGCCTGACTTGCTTCTTACTAATCCACTAATTCGTTAAAAGAATCAAACTACATATTCTATTAAAGTTACAGGAATACAGTTAGATGGCAAGTAAAGAGATAAAATGTCTTGCAACTAAAAAAGCTAAATATATCATAGCAGTTGTATAAATATAGGTAACTTAAAAATTAATCAGATTACAGATTACAGTTGTCTTTTTTTTATTGGAGTATAATTGCTTTATAATGTTGTGTTAGTTTCTGCTGTACAATGAAGTGAATCAGCTATATGTATACATCTATCCCCTCCCTCTTGGACCTCTCTCCCCACCCCCATCCCACCCATCTAGGTCATCACAGAGTACCGAGCTGAGCTCTCTGTGCTATACTGCAGGTTCCCACTAGCTATCTTTTTTACACATGATAGTGTATTTATGTCAAACCTAATCTCCCAGTTCATCCCACCATCCCCTTCCCCTGCTGTGTCCACATGTCTGTTCTCTACATCTCTGTCTGTATTCCTGCCCAGCAAATAGGTTAATCTGTACTATTTTTCTAGATTTCACATATATGCGTTAATAGACGATATTTGTTTTTCTCTTTCTGACTTACTTCACTCTGTATGACAGATTCTAGGTCCATCCACATCTCTACAACAGTGTTGTTTTTTGAAAAGGTTAACTTTTGTTAAATGTTGCAAAATATTATTAGTAATTTTTGTTTGTATAGGCTTTCTATTTAAGAAAATTAAATTAAGCATTGCTATAACATTACTATGATATTTTCATGAAATGATCTTGGTAATATGAAATGTCAGTTAATTTTATAAGCACAATTCAATGTCTGGGCATTTTAGATAATATAACAGTTTTTTGAGATTATGCAAATAAGTTATATGTTAAAATGGATATGTTAACAGTATTGTAGTTTTCTTTTTGTTAAAGTAATAGTAAATAGAACATTTTTTCAATTATATTCAGATACAAGCTACTATACATAAAATAGGTAAGCAACAAAGATTTACTGTATAACATAGGGAACTATATTCAATATCTTGTAATAATCTATAATGGAAAATAATCTGAAAAAATAACTGAATCACTTTGCTGTACACCTGAAACTAACACAATAGTGTAAATCAACTGTATACTTCAATAAAAAATACCATGATATGTTTATTTTAAATAATATAATACTAATAGTGTCAGTTGAGAAGTAACTGGAACAAAAAGGAATTTCTTTATATGTACTTGTGTCTTTGGTCATGTTTCAAGATAATTTCCATTCAGTTGAAAGTATTTTGTAATATAGTCATGAAAACAGTTATTTACAAAACTGAATTTAAAGGTCTTTTCTCTGGCACGTATCTCACAATTTTATTCATACAGATTGAATTGCACCAGGAAATATTGCTACATCCTTTAAAAATCATTAAAAATGATTACTCTAAAATGAAATGGCCAAGGAGTTGTACTGTATTTCTCATACCATTTGTTGAAATTGAGACACTTGAAACTGTAGATCTGAAATGAATTTGATTATATAAAAATGCTTTTGGGGCTTCCCTGGTGGTACAGTGGTTAAGAATCAGCCTACCAATGCAGGGGACGCGGGTTCGTGCCCCAGTCCGGGAAGAACCCACATGCCGCAGAGCGGCTGGGCCCGTGAGCCATGGCCGCTGGGCCTGCGCGTCCGGAGCCTGTGCTCCGCAACAGGAGAGGCCACAACAGAGAGAGGCCCGCATACCACAAAAAAAAAAAAAAAAAAAAAAAAAAAATGCTTTCACCTTTTAAAAGTTTTTGTATTGTTTTTATTTTTGGTGTAACAAAATGCAGCAGTAATAAATCAAAAGAAGCAACAGGCCAAATATAAAAAAATGTTATGATATCTTCTCTGAGGACTCTGAAATCTTCTATTTCAGAAATATTTGAGTAGATTAAATGTTTTTCTTTTACAAATGTTATAATTTTATTTTATTATTTTTTAAAGTTTTGAAATATCATTTCTTTTTTTTTTTTTTTACATCTTTATTGGAGTATAATTGTTTTACAATGGTGTGTTAGTTTCTGCTATATAACAAAGTGAATCACCTATACATATACATATATCCCTGTATCTCCTCCCTTTTGTGTCTCCGTCCCAGGCCCTCCCTATCCCACCCCTCTAGGTGGACACAAAACACCGAGCTGATCTCCCTGTGCTGTGCAGCTACTTCCCACTAGCTATCTGTTTTACATTTGGTAGTGTATATATGTCCATGCCACCCTCTCACTTCGTCCCAGCTTACCCTTCCCCCTCCCCGTATCCTCATGTCCATTCTCTACATCTGTGTCTTTATTCCTGTCCTGCCCCTAGGTTCTTCAGAACCATTTTTTTTTTTAAGATTCCATATATATGTGTTAGCATATGGCATTTGTTTTTCCCTTTCTGACTTACTTCACTCTGTAATGCAGTCTCTAGGTCCATCCACCTCACTACAAATAATTCAATTTCGTTTCTTTTTATGGCTGAGTAGTATTCCATTGTATATATGTGCCACATCTTCTTTATCCATTCATCTGATGATGGGCACTTAGGATGCTTCCATGTCCTGGCTACTGTAAATAGTGCTGCAAAGAACATTGGGGTACATGACTCTTTTTGAATTATGGTTTTCTCAGGGTATATGCCCAGTAGTGGGATTGCTGGGTCATACGGTAGTTCTATTTTTAGTTTTTTAAGGAACCTCTGACCAGTCCTTGGTCAGAATGGCCATCATCAAAAAATCTACAAACAATAAATGCTGGAGAGGGTGTGGAGAAAAGGGAACCCTCTTGCACTGTTGGTGGGAATGTAAATTGATACAGCCACTATGGAGAACGGTATGGAGGCTCCTTAAAGAAGTTATAATTTTAAATTAAAGTATTTGATAGGAAAAAAAGGGAGAATATGGGATAGATATTTACTCATTTAAAAGCAGTAATCCTATATAACTATTTATAATATCAATATTGTTTCAATCCTTTTACTTCTTCCAACCACAGGCATCCTAATTCAGAATGCTTTGAATTGCCATTCTACAAATAGGGTATGTAGAGTTTAGCAATGTTGCCATTAGCTGGCTAAAAATAACATAGGTACGTTTGAAAATTTTCTAGTATACTTACTAACTGAAGGACTGAAGGACTTTAAAGAATTTAGTCTTTTTCGTCTGATAAGGAAAGTATGAGTACTTTAATTAATTTGAACTGTTTTGAAAAACTTTTAAAGTCTGTTTTGTCACACTGTCTATAAAACAATTGATCAGCACTAGTGTTTCCAAGAGAGCTGATTATAGATACAGTCAGCTCTTCACAAGAGGCTGCTGGATGAATGTTAAATAAAGGGGTTGTTTATTTATTTATTTTTGAAAATTTTGTGCATTTAAATTAAAGACTACTGGGAAATACATTTTGGAGAATTTGTTATGGGAGACATAGTTCCCTTTTAAAATAAAAGTAATTTTCCATTTAAAAAAACCTAAGCAATCAGAAATACATGCTAAATTCATCTCTATTGTTTGAGTTTAAATATATGTTACATACTTTTTCAAATCAACAAATAATTTATTAAGTGCTGACTATGTGCCAGGCCTTATGGGGATAGGAAATAATTAGTGTACATTTCTGAACTCATAGAACTTAATAGTTGTTAGAGCAATACAAGAGAATATATAATCAATTTCTAGAATATGTGGTTAGTCTGTATCTTCAAAGATGAGAAAGAATAAAATCAGCTACAAGAAATTAGGGTAGGCTTGAATAAGTAAACTTTTGGATTGAAGCTTAGAGGCCTTTCAGGACTTGGATTGGCATTGCAGAAGGGTGAACATCTTAGGGTGGGTGAATTTGCCTTTGTCTTTGCTGTGTTAACAAATTTATATTATTTGGGTACTTTACTTTGAGCTTACGTTAATTAGTTAAACTTATTAAAGGAAATACCTTTAGAATTCTTTCCCCAATAAAAATCCAGAAGCTTAGTTTCCTGCATAGAATATCTTTTTAACTAATGTAGTATTTTTGTTCCTCTTTTAATGAATGACAGCAAAAATGACTTGAAAGTTCCACCAGTAAACAGGTCATATAATTGAAGTGAATCCTCAAAATCAAGTTTTCAATTCTATTTAGTAAGTGAAAGGTAAGGGAAGATCTTCAAAGGCTGAAAGTTTGCAGAGAAGAAGGTTTTTGCCTTTTTTTAAAACTATCTTTGCCTTCCTGCTGCAAATGTAACACATTTCATACATTGTATTAAGACTGTTTCAAATCTGCACATAAAAAGAATCTAATAATTATATTATGTAGTTCTTGGCAAATATTTACAGTTCTCTGGACTAGGGATTGTTATTACTATTCAATACCCTAATTTATGTTTTATAGCATTATAAATATATATCTGGTAAATGCCAAGATACCCAAAAGTTAACCATTCATCTTAAAGTTAAAACATTAAAAAATTAAATTACTGAGGTGTGAATTAAAAGCTCAAATTTAGCTTCAGTTTCAGTTATTTCTATTTAATTAATTATTTAATTAACCATGATTTCTTTTTACCTTTTTACCTAAAGCAAAAGAAAACATTGAAACCAAAGACTACTCTGAAGATCATACAGTGTAAGAGAAACAAGATTATTTCAAGTAAATAGTCTCATTTATATCAGATGGTACATTGCTATATCCAAGAAACAAAATTTATCATTCTTATATTTAAAATAATTTTTCAACACATAACTAGATGAATATTTAAAAATAAAAATTTGGTTGGTATTTGATTTTCTTTGCCTTTGCAATGGGCACCAGTGTATAAAATGAATTCTGACCATTTTACTACACTGTTCTTTTGTTGAATTTTGAGGTATACTTTTTCAAAAAAGTGCAAGATACATTTATTTATTTATTTAAAAATTGAAGTGATTGAAATTAATTTTAATTTCGCATTTTTGGAGAATTTCACAAGTCTTCAAAAACTGTAGTCAGCTTGGCAAGTTAAAAAAATGTTAACAATCAAATATCCAGGTTTGGGGTTCATTGGTGTAAGGAATCCGAACTCAAGATGCAGAATTTGATAATGTCCTTCAGCCTCTATGATGCTGACATGCAGATGTACATTGCACTTATTAATTTGTTTCTTATTTCATTCACTTAAATTTATCAAGCATATATACTGTACCAGGCACCAAAGATACAAAGATGAAATGGTTACTGCCCTCGATAAACTCACAATTGGGTGATGAGAGGGAAGACTGAGAATGAAAGAAAGTAGAGATAAAAAGATACATTGGGAGAGTGAAGGTAGGCAGTGTAAAAGGCATCAAAAATATTTTCAGATTCTATAGTGTGATGATTGTTTTGGAGTGATGGGCAGAGGGCTGTGGCAGCACATAAGAGGGAGTATTAATTTTGACGGAATAAAGGGTTCTCAGCTACTATATTTTATGCATACAATTTGAAAGTGTTATTGTTCACCCCATTGCTTTAAGGTCAGCTCAATATGTTCTTATTTTCACACTTAAAAAACTATGGAGGTAGCATTTACAAAAGTTACCCATTTTAAAGTGAACAGTTCAGTGACATTTAGTACATTTACAATGTTGTGCCATACCTATCTAGTTCCAAAACATTTTCATCACCCCAGAATGAAACCCCGTGCCTATTAAGCAGTTATTCTTTATTTCTCCCGCTCCCTAGCACCTGGCAACTACCAGTCTTCTTTCTGTCTCTTGATATCTCATATAAAAAGAATCATACAATATACAACCTTTTGTGACTGGCTTTTTTCACTTAGTGTAATGTTTTCTAGGCTCACTTATGTTGTAGCATGCATTAGTACTTTATTCCTTTTTAGACTGAATAATATTCCATTGTGTATAAACCATATTTTGCTTATCCATTCATCCATTGATGGATATTTGGGTTGTTTCCACTTTTTGACTGTTTTGAATAGTGCTTCTATGAACGTGTGTACAAATATTTGTCTGAGTACTTGTTTTCAATTCTTTTGGATCTATACCTAGGAATGGAATTGCTGGGTCATATGGTAATTCCATGTTTAACTTTTTGAGGAACTGCCATACAGTTTTCCAAAATAGCTTCACTATTTTACATTCCCACCAACAATGTATCAAGCTTCCAATTTTTTCACATCCTTTCCAAGAGTTGTTATTTTCCATTAAGAAAAATGATAGCCAACCTAGTGAAGGTGTCAGATACTATTTAGATGCCTATTTCTTGAAGTCAGAACTAGGGATCTGTGGAAACCGTAGGGAAGCAATGGGTTTGGTTGAACTCCCAGTTAATTGAGGTACAACAGGCTTCACTGAATCTATTTCTTCTTCCTCAGCAGGAATTATCCTGAGCTTCCTAGGGATACCTTTAGGCTAATCAAACCTCAGTACTTCTTAGTGTTGTTCATTCCCCACAATCTGTTATCAACAGAGCAGGATCCTAACTCCCCCAGGACAGATGAAGTTAAGTATTTTAGAGGCTGGTGACAATGTTTTTGGATCCTCACAGGGATTACTTTGAGATGAGCCTCTTTTAAAGAGGTGTTGCTCATATTTCAGAAGACTCTTGAAGACTTCTGATGTAGCACCTTAGGTAGCTATTAGTAAACTAAAGAGCTGGTGCCTTAAATAAGAAGTGCTAAACATCTTCATCTTCCCAGAAATGGAGGTCTCCAAAACAGAAATTTTAAAACACAAGAATATAGAAGCACATATTCTGTTAGCCTTTAGAGGAATGACATCATTATGTAGCTTTTGGAAAACTCTACTGTACGCTTGCAAGAGAATGAGAGTGAAAAAGGCAAATAACATGTTATTATCCTTATTAAAATAATTTTGACCTTGCAGATCTCTGAAAGGGTCTGGGGGACCCTCATAGGTCCATGACCATACTTTGAGAACTGCTGCCCTAAATTATAGTCTATCCAGGGACCTCAAATATTAATGTTGACAATATCAATTTTAAAGTAGTTTTTATTAAACACCTATTGTCTTAATCAGGCACTGATCTAAGTGCTGGGGATATAGCAGTGTAGGAGATGGACGAAGTCTCTGCCCTCATGAGTTTCGAGTTCTTCTAGTCAGTTGATCTGGCAACTGAATGAAGTCATGAGTTTTCTATTTGCCTAAGCTAAGTCCTTACATTCATATCTCAGGATTTGTCAGGGCGTGTATGGGGCTGTTTATTTACAGCAGGTGAGGCAGTACAGCTGCAGTTGTTGACAGGAGTTCAGACTAGTGGGCAGACTGTGGTGCCCAAAGCGAGTGGATAGCAATACTTAGTTGCAGCCCAGACAGCACGATTTTTGATTTTGCTGTTCTTAAGACACCTGTGTCTCTTCCGCCTGCCCTTCCTTCCTTCCACTGTAAGTAGACTATTTCCTCAGATCACCTCTCCAATTTTACCACTCTCTTACCCTGGCAAAGTTATAGCCTCATGCTTCTTTATTATATGTAGAATAAAGAATATATATAAAATATATATAGAATAAAGAATATATGTATTATACATAGAATAAAGAATACATGTAGGGACTTCCCTGGTGGTACAGTGGTTGAGAGTCCGCCTGCCAATGCAGGGGACACGGGTTTGAGCCCTGGTCTGGGAAGATCCCATGTGCTGCGGAGCAACTAAGCCCGTGCGCCACGACTAGTGAGCCTACACTCTAGAGCCCGGGAGCCACAACTACTGAGCCCACGTGCCACAACTACTGAAGCCCACGTACCTAGGGCCCGTGCTCCCCAGCAAGAGAAGCCACCGCAATGAGAAGCCCGTGCACCACAGCGAAGAGTAGCCCCTGCTCGCCGCAACTAGAGAAGGCCCACGCGCAGCAACGAAAACCCCAGGCAGCCAAAAATAAATAAATAAAAAATAAATAAAAAAAGAATACATGTATAATATACGTAGAATAAACATATAGAGAATACATACATATATGTAATACCAGGCATCTGCTTTGTTTCAGGCACAGTGCTAGGTACTAGCAATAACTCTGGCAATTGCATTTGAAACCCTCTAGTCTTAGAGCAAGAGTTGAAATATTTTATAGTGTCATGGCTTAAAGAGGTCACTCTAAGGCATGCACTGTAGAGCCTGCATATCCCTAACTATTCTAGTTTCCAGTTTTAACGGGTTTTAACAGTTCCTTTGTGTGAATTCACCAAAGCTTTGAAAACTTCCCTATCCCATCTCCCACCCTCAGCATTTAAATCATATAAGTGGACGACGTCTGCATTTTCTTGAGCCATTGCTCTCAAGGGTAGTCTGATATTAGGCATCAAAATATGCTAACTATGGCTGTAGTCTGAAACTTTTTTTCTTGGCACAAAAGGGAAAATAAACCCAAATTTCAAACTTTTGCTTTAATTAAAATAAGCTTTATAGACATGAATTTTAATGGTGCACTGATAACATAGGAAAATCAGGAGTTCAAAAGTAAATATTGCCAGCATTCCTTAGACTCAAGTAATAGCAACAAATATTGTGAAAATTACAGTTTAGAAAAGACGATAGTACAATACAATTAGTAAGGCATGAAAGACGGTAGTAAGTAAACTGAGAGGTAGGGGTAAAGTGATTTTATTTATTTAAAAGGTGGAAAGCTGCATTTCTGTGTTTTGATTTTGCTATTTTAAAGATCTGTCTCACTTGCTACAATCACAAATTCCAACTGTGAATAATGGAAACTATTGAATGGGTGTATTGACTGCTCTTTTCAGTCTGTAACACACCTTCCTTGTTGGCACCAAAGAGCAATGAATGAGGCATTTTATTAAAACTGAGGCTCGTGGTTCTAATCAAAGGTCACTGGTTGGCTCTCACTTTTCAGTTTCAGATTTGTCTGTTTGATCAGGGGGCAGCAACGAAATTACTATGACAAAGACTTTGTACTAGGCTGTATCTGTCTGTTGAAACTTGAAAGTCTTTGGAACCGTGACGCTGACAGCATGTGAACACTGCAGGAATGTGCAAGCTGTGTAAGGTCTTAAAGAAACTTTTAAGTATCATCTTCCTTTTGTGTTGTTTGAAAGAGTTTCAGATACTATTAGGGTACTAGTGAAAAGGTGTTTTATTGATTAAAGAAGATTTTTTTTCTAGCAAATGTGCATTAAGACAGTCTTCCTATTACTTTTTCTGCTCAGTCCCTGCTTTATACAGCAAGTTCATTAACATGTAGATATGCGGTGATTGAAGTCAGACTGCTTTTTACAGTGAAGTTGTCTTGATATAATGAGCTCCTCTTTAATGTTCAAAAAATTGTTGTTACTTTCTGAAAGGGATTGTTTGTGAATTTCATTACATTTAATCTCTTCAAACAATTTCAGCATTGTTCAGTTTACTACAATTAAAATGTGTTCTGATGCTAAAAAAATCACTTTTTATAGATGTATCACAAATGTAAGCACTGTGAGAGGGGTTTGTTTTTTACTTTGAAAGAAAAGCTGCTATTTAGCTGAGAATTCTCATTGTTTTAATTGGTGCTCCATATGGAAAATCAGAAGAGGGTACACTTACTGTATTACTAAACAGGCTAGTTTGCTTCTGAGGATTAGGTTTCGCAACTAGTTCATTCAATCCCTGGACTAAAGCATTGGTCTAATCATAGTTGAAAAACAAGGGCCTTAACCTTGCCTTCTCAGTTTACTAGAGTACAACCCCTTCATCTTTAGAATGCTGCAAGTCTTGAGAAAGAACAGGTATAGTGAAGCTAGGTTTCTGCTTTGGACAAAAGTTCTCAAAGGGGCATATCAGAAACCTGACTAAATTCTCAGTTGCAAACCAGCAATTGTAGTTCATAGTGAATAGCTTCATTCTGTGTAAATTATCCTTTCCACTTGGGCAAGCATAACTTCCCCCTAGTCAGTAGGACTATGATATGGTATGAGAGCAATCCTTGGCATTTCTTGAAGATTGGTCACAGAAAGAGGTAGAATGTCTTTCTAGAGAGTATTTAGCAGGTGGAAGGTTTAAAAATTCCCAGGTAGTGGCAAGGAGATTTTTCAGGTGAATCCCAGGAAGGTTGGCTTGTGAAGGCATGAGGTTAGAAAGCTGAGAATAAATTATTTGATTTCGTAAAGTTTTGGCCAGCCAGCAGTTTATAGAGCCATATGAATCCTACTATGAACAGTGCTCAGGAAGATGTTCTTCCAGGATGTTTCTTCTTGCTTTAGTTTTTAGCGGTCATTAACATAATGACAAAACATCTAGTGAAGTCAGGAATATACTCAGAGATTCTTGATAGTTGGCATTGCATAGATAAAATATTTTAGATGATTGGCTAATTTTTGAAATTGTGTTTTGACTTCTTGAGGACAGAGTCAGCATCTGAACATTAACAGGAGTCTTTAGTAGACTGAGATAATCACATCACTAAGTGGGCTTTTATAAGCCATTATGATGTAGCTACATAACAAAAGGGCTTAATCAGATATCTTTATTATCCAAAAGATAAGAAGACACTATCAACTGAAAAAGGCACAATTCTTGTGTTGTATAAGGCATGAAATACTTCCATAGCCTTGTAGGTGCTAATAATGATGATAACAATATACTGTTATTATCATATGTATAATAATGATAAATGATAATGTTGCTAATATTATCATTTATAACTATAAAGGTAATATTTTCAGATGAGAAATAAGGATTATTTTCCAGTATATAAAGAGAAGTTGGGACAGAAAGATGATATTTTATGAAAATTATAGTTAAATTTACTAGTTGTCATCAGTGTATTTAACAAGACTAACTGGAAACACTACATCCTGAGAATGTCATCAGAAGTTCTGGGATTCTGAAGCTTGGAAGACATTTAATTGACATTGAAAAAGGAAAATTATGTGTGGCAATCATTTTATGGTATATAAGAATAATGAAAAGTTGGAGAATAAAGTCAGAAATTCCTGGTCCCATAAGCACTCACAGCAGAGGCCTATGAATTTGTTTATCTACAGAATAAAATTTGTAAGCATTCTATATTTTATTAACTTCCCGTGCTTTTTATTATATGCAAAAGGCAATCAAACAAAGTGCAAGAACAATAATGTTTAAATATTAGCAGCAATTTGAATGAAAGTAAATTTATGATCAGGATAAAATGTTATTTGCTGAAAGCAAAGCTGTATTACATGACTTGATACTGGATACTTTAATCTGAAATGTTAAATATTTGAATCAACATAGAAAATGTTAGAGATGCTTATCCTTGATTAATAACTAATGTTTTTATGATCACTTTTGCATGTGATTCTGTGGTTATATTTGAACTATACCCTTAAAGAGGATGGCATAGTTACCCTTTGTTTTTGAATATTTGGGCCAAGAGATGTAGTTGAAGTACTTTCATTTTTATGGGAGGAAATGTAAAAAATATGATGTACTCTGAGACAAAAATGAGTTAGAGCAGCATTGCAGGGAGTTTTTAGAATATCTAACCATTTAGTATATTTTTCAGCCATAGTTCCATTTATTTCAGTCAGGTTTAACCAATGGCGGGAGAGTGTTGCTGATTTGAGGACGGGTAATTTCAGTGCTTTTGACGTGCTTTCTTTCTCATTTTTAGGCTATGACTATAAGGAATCTCTGATAATTATGACTGAGTAATATCCTCAGCATTGCTGGCTATTTGAACTTATTACTAAATAATCTGTTGCCAGTGATGATTATGTATCCATTTAACAACCTTTTGTTAGATGCTTGAGGTATAAGATACTGTAGAATATAATTAAGAGCTGTGATATTTTTTTTTGAATTTTATTTATTTTTTTACAGCAGGTTCTTATTAGTTATCTATTTTATACATATTAGTGTATACATGTCAATCCCAATCTCCCAATTCACCCCACAACCCACCCCCCCCACCACTTTCCCCCCTTGGTGTCCATATGTTTGTTCTCTATTTCTGTGTCTCAATTTCCGCCCTGCAAACCGGTTCATCTGTACCATTTTTCTAGGTTCCACATATATGCGTTAATATACGATATATGTTTTTCTCTTTATGACTTACTTCACTCTGTATGACAGTCTCTAGATGGATATCTACAAATGACGTCTCTACAAATGACTCAATTTCGTTCTTTTTAATGGCTGAGTAATATTCCCTTGTATATGTACCACATCTTCTTTATCCATTCATATGTCAATGGGCATTTAGGTTGCTTCCATGTCCTGGCTATTGTAAAGAGTGCTGCATTGAACATTGGGGTGTGTGTGTCTTTTTGAATTATGGTTTTCTCTGGGTATATGCCCCGTAGTGGGATTGCTGGGTCATAAGGTAATTCTATTTTTAATTTTTTAAGGAACATCCATACTGTTCTCCATCATGGCTGTATCAATTTACGTTCCCATCAACAGTGCAAGAGGGTTACCTTTTCTGCACACCCTCTCCAGCATTTGTTGTTTGTAGATTTTCTGATGATGCCCATTCTGACTGGTGTGAGGTGATACCTCATTGTAGTTTTCATTTGCATTTCTCTAATAATTAGTGATGTTGAGCAGCTTTTCATGTGCTTCTTGGCCATCTGTATGTCTTATTTGGAGAAATGTCTATTTAGGTCTTCTGCCCATTTTTGGATTGGGTTGTTTGTTTTTTTAATATTGAGCTGCATGAGCTGTTTATATATTTTGGAGATTAATCCTTTGTCCATTGACGTTTGCAAATATTTTCTCCCATTCTGAGGGTTGTCTTTTCATCTTGTTTGTAGTTTCCTTTGCTGTGCAAAAGTTTTAGGTTTCATTAGGTCCCATTTGTTTGTTTTTGTTTTTATTTCCATTACTCTAGGAAGTGGATCAAAAAAGATCTTGCTGTGATTTATGTCAAAGAGTGTTCTTCCTATGTTTTCCTCTAAGAGTTTTATAGTGTCCGGTCTTACATTTAGGTCTCTAATCAATTTTGAGTTTATTTTTGTGTATGGTGTTAGGGAGTGTTCTAATTTCATTCTTTTACATGTAGCTGTCCAGTTTTCCAAGCACCACTTATTGAAGAGACTCTCTTTTCTCCATTGTATATCTTTGCCTCCTTTGTCGTAAATTAGTTGACCATAGGTGCGTGGGTTTATCTCTGGGCCTTCTATCCTGTTCCATTGATCTATATTTCTGTCTGTGTGCCAGTACCATATTGTCTTGATTACTGTAGCTTTGTAGTATAGTCTGAAGTCAGGGAGTCTGATTCCTCCAGCTCCGCTTTTTTCCCTCAGGACCGCTTTGGCTATTCAGGGTCTTTTGTGTCTCCATACAAATATTAAGATTTTTTGTTCTAGTTCTGTAAAAAAATGCCATTGGTAATTTGATAGGGATTGCATTGAATCTGTAGATTGCTTTGGGTAGTAGAGTCATTTTGACAATATTGATTCTTCCAATCCAAGAACATGGTATATCTCTTTATCTGTTTGTATCATCTTTAATTTCTTTCATCAATGTCTTATAGTTTTCTGCATACAGGTCTTTTGTCTCCCTAGGTAGGTTTCTTCCTAGGCATTATATTCTTTTTGTAGCAATAGTCAATGGGAGTGTTTCCTTAATTTCTCTTTCAGATCTTTCGGTGTTACTGTATAGGAATGCAAGAGATTTCTGTGCATTAATTTTGTATCCTGCAACTTTACCAAATTCGTTGATTAGCTCTAGTAGTTTTCTGGTGGCATCTTTAGGATTCTCTATGTATAGTATCATGTCATCTGCAAACAGTGACAGTTTTACTTCTTCTTTTCCAATTTGTATTCCTTTTATTTCTTTTACTTCTCTGATTGCTGTGGCTAAAACCTCCAAAACTATGTTGAATAATAGTGGCGAGATTGGACATCCTTGTCTTGTTCCTGATCTTAGAGGAAAAACTTTCAGTTTTTCACCACTGAGAATGATGTTTGCTGTGGGTTTGTCGTATATGGCCTTTATTACTTTGAGGTAGGTTCCCTCTGTGCCCCCTTTCTGGAGAGTTTTTTATCATAAATGGGTGTTGAATTTTGTCAAAAGCTTTTTCTGAATCTGCTTGTGCATTGAGATGATCATATGGTTTTTCTTCTTCAATTTGTTAATGTGGTGTATCACATTGATTGATTTGTGTATATTGCATCCCTGGGATAAATCCCACTTGATCGTGGTGTATGATCCTTTTAATATCTGTTGGATTCTGTTTGCGAGTATTTTGTTGAGGATTTTTGCATCTATATTCATCAGTGATATTGGTCTGTAATTTTCTTTTTTTGTAGTATCTTTGTCTGGCTTTGATATCAGGGTGATGGTGGCCTCATAGAGTGAGTTTGAGAGTGTTCCTTCCTCTGCAATTTTTGGGAAGAGTTTGAGAAGGATGGGCGTTAGCTCTTCTCTAAATGTTTGATAGAATTCACCTGTGAAGCCATCTGGTCCTGGACTTATGTTTGTTGGAAGATTTTAAATCACAGTTTCAATTTCGTTACTTGTAATTGGTCTGTTCATATTTTCTGTTTCTTCCTGGTTCAGTCTTGGAAGGTTATACCTTTCTAAGAATTTGTCCATTTCTTCCAGGTTGTCCATTTTGTTGGTATAGAGTTGCTTGTAGTAGTCTCTTAGGATGCTTTGTATTTCTGCAGTGTCTGTTGTAACTACTCCTTTTTCATTTCTAATTTTATTGATTTGAGTCCTCTCCCTCTTTTTCTTGATGAGTCTGGCTAATGGTTTATCAATTTTTTTTATCTCCTCAAAGAACCAGCTTTTAGTTTTATTGATCTTTGCTATTGTTTTCTTTTTTTTCTATTTCATTTATTTCTGCTCTGATCTTTATGATTTCTTTCCTTCTACTAACTTTGGGTTTTGTTTGTTCTTCTTTCTCTAGTTCCTTTAGGTGTAAGCTTAGATTGTTTATTTGAGATTTTTCTTGTTTCTTGAGGTAGGCTTGTATAGCTATAAACTTGTCTCTTAGAACTGCTTTTGCTGCATCCCATAGGTTTTGGATTGTCGTGTTTTCATTGTCATTTGTCTATAGGTACTTTTTGATTTCCTCTGATTTCTTCAGTGATCTCTTGGTTATTTACTAACGTATTGCTTAGCCTCCATGTGCTCGTGTTTTTTACGTTTTTTTTTTCCTGTAATTGATTTCTAATATCATAGCACTGTGGTCAGAAAAGATGCTTGATATGGTTTCATTTTTCTTAAATTTACTGAGGCTTGATTAGTGACCCAAGATGTGATCTATCCTGGAGAATGTTCCGTGCTCCCTTGAGAAGAAAGTGTAATCTGCTGTTTTTGGATGGAATGTCCTATAAATATCAATTAAATCTATCTGGTCTGTTGTGTCATTTAAAGCTTGTGTTCCCTTATTAATTTTCTGCCTGGATGATCTGTCTCTTGGTGTAAGTGAGGTGTTAAAGTCCCCCACAATAATTGTGTTACTGTCGATTTCCTCTTTTAAAGCTGTTAGCAGTTGCCTTATGTATTGAAGTGCTCCTGTGTTGGGTGCATATATTTATAATTGTTATATGTTCTTCTTAGATTGATCCCTTGATCATTACGTAGTGTCCTTCCTTGTCTCTTGTAACATTCTTCATTTTAAAATATATTTTGTCTGATATGAGTATTGCCACTCCAGCTTTCTTTTGATTTACAGTTGCATGGAATATCTTTTTCCATCCCCTCATTTTCAGTCTGTATGTGTCCCTAGGTCTGAAGAGGGTATCTTGTAGACAGCATATATATATAGGTCTTGTTTTTGTATCCATTCAGCAAGCCTGTGTCTTTTGGTTGGAGCATTTAATCCATTCACGTTTAAGGTAATTATCGATACGTATGTTCCTGTGACCATTTTCTGAATTGTTTTGTGTTTGTTTTTGTAAGTCCTTTTCTTCTCTTGTGTTTCCCACTTAGAGAAGTTCCTTTAGCATTTGTTGTAGAGCTGGTTTGGTGGTGCTGAATTCTCTTAGCTTTTGCTTGTCTGTAAAGCTTTTGATTTCTCCATTGAATCTGAATGAGATCTTTGCGGGTAGAGTAATCTTGTTTATAGGTTCTTCCCTTTCATCACTTAAGTATATCATGCCAGTCCCTTCTGGCTTGTAGAGTTTCTGCTGAGAAATCAGCTGTTAACCTTATGGGAGTTCCCTTGTATGTTATTTGTCATTTTTCCCTTGCTACTTTCAATAATTTTTCTTTGTCTTTAATTTTTGCCAATTTGATTACTATGTGTCTCAGCGTGTTTTTCCTTGGGTTTATCCTGTATGGGACTCTCTGCACTTCCTGGACTTGGGTGGCTATTTCCTTTCCCATGTTAGGGAAATTTTCGACTATAATCTTTTCAAATATTTTCTCAGGTCCTCTCTGTCTCTCTTCTCCTTCTGGGACCCCTATAATGCAAATGTTGTTGCATTTAATGTTGTCCCAGAGGTCTCTTAGGCTGTCTTCATTTCTTTTCATTCTTTTTTCTTTATTCTCTTCCGTGGCAGTGAATTCCACCATTCTGTCTTCCAGGTCTCTTATTCATTCTTCTGCCTCAGTTATTCTGCTATTGATTCCTTCTAGTGTAGCTTTCATTTCAGTTATTGTATTGTTATCTCTGTTTGTTTGTTCTTTAATTCTTCTAGGTGTTTGTTCTTTAATTCTTCTAGGTCTTTGTTAAACATTTCTTGCATCTTCTCGATCTTTGCCTCCATTCTTTTTCCAATGTCCTGGATCATCTTCACTATCATTATTCTGAATTATTTTTCTGGAAGGTTTCCTATCTCCACTTCAGTTAGTTGTTTGTCTGGGTTTTTATCTTGTTCCTTCATCTGATACATAGCCCTCTGCCTTTTCATCTTGTCTGTCTTTCTGTGAATGTGGTTTTTGTTCCACAGGCTGCAGGATTGTAGTTCTTCTTGCTTCTGCTGTCTGCCCTCTTGTGGATGAGGCTATCTAAGAGGCTTGTGCAAGTTTCCTGATGGGAGGGACTGGTGGTGGGTAGAGCTGAGTGTTGCTCTGGTGGGCAGAACTCAGTAAAACTTTAATCCTCTTGTCTGCTGATGGGTGGGGCTGCGTTCCCTCCATGTTGGTTGTTTGGCCTGAGGTGACCCAACACTGGAGCCTACCCGGCTCTTTGGTGGGGCTAATGGTGGACTCTGGGAGGGCTCATGCCAAGGACTACTTCCCAGAACTTCTGCTGCCAGTGTCCTTGTCCTCACGATGAGCCACAACCACCCCCTGCCTCTTCAGGAGACCCTCCAACACTAACAGGTAGGTCTGGTTCAGTCTCCTATGAGGTCACTACTCCTTCCCCTGGGTCCCGATGCACACACACTACTTTGTGTGTGCCTTCTAAGAGTGGAGTCTCTGTTTCCCCCAGTCCTGTTGAAGTCCTGCAATCAAGTCCCACTAGCCTTTAAAGTCTGATTCTCTAGGAATTCCTCCTCCCATTACTGGACCCCCAGGTTGGGAAGCCTGACATGGGGCTCAGAACCTACACTCTAATGGGTGGACTTCTGTGGTATAAGTGTTTTCCAGTTTGTGAGTCACCCACCCAGCAGTTATGGGATTTGATTTTATTGTGATTGCACCCCTCCTACCATCTCATTGTGGCTTCTCCTTTGTCTTTGAATGTGGGGTATCTTTTTTGGTGAGTTCTAGTGTCTTCCTGTAGATGATTGTTCAGCAGTTAGTTGTGATTCCGGTGCTCTTGCAAGAGGGAGTGAGCACACGTCCTTCTGCTCTGCCATCTTGAACCAATCTCAAGAGCTGTGATATTCTTTTGTGTACGTTCTCATTTTGAATCAAACATAATAAAGTTTTGATTCATTTTTCTTTTACATAAAAAGTGTAAATATCAAAAACCTGGAAGTAGTATGTCAGTTTTTTCCGATTTAGATATCGAGATCAGAATCTTGAGAAGGAAACATGTATATTAAAAAGCCCATCTGGGGGCTTCCCTGGTGGCACAGTTGTTGAGAGTCCGCCTGCTGATGCAGGGGACACGGGTTCGTGCCCCGGTCCGGGAGGATCCCACATGCCGCGGCGCGGCTGGGCCCGTGAGCCGTGGCCGCTGGGCCTGCGTGCCCGGGGCCTGTGCTCCGCGGTGGGAGAGGCAATGGCAGTGAGAGGCCCGCATGCCACAAAAACAAAAACAAAACAAAAAGCCCATCTGGATATAGAATTACCAAAACATATTACTGAATTATTGGTAAATATAAATTTTTTTATAATTTTACTCAGCTAGTCAAGAGTGCATGGTGGAAGGCACTTCTATTTATTAATACGTTCATCGTATCTCTACTTTTAAAAATGATTTAACTTTCTGGTGTGTGAAATTCTTCTTGTAAAATTTTTTATATGTTGAAGACTTTATATGAAATAATAAGGACAATATATTTTATTTAAGAAAAACATCTAAATGCTTAAATTACTCATCATACCTGAGCAAAAATAATTTAAGAAAAGAAATAATTACATTTATCTTGGTTGATGATCAGCTAATTAGTGGTAATTTAAATTCAATAAGTGTACACACTGAAAGATTTAATGAGTTTTCATAGCATTGTCAACTTTTTAATGTATCAGTTAAAAAGATTCTTTTCCTTTGAAGATTGTTGTATTTTTAAAATGTTACTGATACGACAGATTCTATTTGATTGTTTATTTATATATTTATTTGTGGTTATGAATTTTGCAGATTACCCTGTTGGCTAGTATGTGATTGAGATTGAGTTGTTTTCCATTTTTATATATTTCCATGTGAAACATTCACAGAAGTAATCCTGCACATCTTTTAAGCAGTCAATGACCTTATCTTTTGCCAAAATCAAATGACATTCAATACTGATACTATGGAGAGAGGAATCAAAATAGACACCTAATTATAATTACTTTTTGCCCATCATTATATCACTACGTGCAGAACAACTGATTTTTAAGAGATCACACAACTGCTGAATTTTGGCAGGTACAAAAGGTTTTTATCATTGCTTCTCTCACCCTCCCCCTTCCTGCTTTCATCACATGTAGGTTTACTGGAACAGTTCAGACTGACCTCTTTCTTGAAAGATTTAGTTTGAATTATAATAGTTTTTAGGAAGTAGAAGTGTAAAGGAAGGTTAATATGTTTATGATAGCTTCATATTTTCAGAAATCCTTTATGATACAGTTCAGTTTTTAAGAGAGTAAGGATAGTTTTGGGTAATCTTGTGGAAATGACTATAAAGCCTTGGACCAAATGCTATACAGCTAGCTTCCAGAGTTACTGCTTTTGCAACAAAATCCAACTGTGAGCAATATAAAGGCAGAGACTACACTTCTTAACTTTTCTAACCTAGTACATAGCATTGTGCCTGGTACATAGTAGATATTCAATAGTTGCTGAAAGAGCAAAGGAAGATAGGATGTGAAGGAAGGAGGAAGGAGAAAAAAGCATAGGTTGATTGGACAAAGTGATAAATCCCATGTTATCCTGTTTTGTGTGTGTGTGTGTGTGTGTGTGTGTGTTTGGCTGATGCATTGCTCCCCCAGACCAAAAACTAACAGGGCATGAACATGGTATAATTTACACTGAACATGAACGTGGTATAATTTTGAGAAACCTGTCATTGCAGGGGTTTAAGTACTTTTATTTGCTGTTAGTTCACAGTGGCTCAATTCTTTTCTTCCTGTTCATTTTTGTTGGATAGTACTGGGAATAATATAAGTAGGGTTGCATGTGACATTTTAAGGAAAGCTTTGATGATGACTATCATTATATTTGTTGTCTCTTCTCTTAAAACTGCAGATCCCTGTGACAAATTCTCCTTTTGAATGGGCTGAATACCACCTCACAATAGGGGCTACCACTTCCTGTTCAGTCTTGTTCACCACACTAAGACACTTCAATTACTCTGTAACATGTATATGATATTTAAGAGTCAAAAATACCCGCTAAGTAGCCAATTGACAGAAAGTGGTTTATTACTCATCTTTTAGATAAGATCCTTGATGAAATGGTGTTAGAAATTAGGACAGGTAAAGGACCTGAATAATAGAGTCCATGCTTTTGTTGTAAGTCAGCAATGAAACATATCTATCCTGTCTTTATGAATTTGTTGTCGTTTTATTTACCGTTAATTTTACCCTGGCTCTCTTCTGAGTCAGAGGCACCAGTCTACATTAGATAGCCCTAGGATCAGTGACTCTTTAAAGATATGGTCTCCATTGGGAGATATGGGTACTGGATTGTAGCCACTTACACACTTCTGTATTAAAATGTTATCATTTCAAGTGTTTTCCTTTTACAGGTAGTTTCGTTAATAAAAGGAAAGTTATTAGTCAGAGAAAGAATGTATTTTTGAAGATGATAAATTCCTAGGTTTAAAGTATAGATTTTTAATCCTTTTGTTGACACTGCTGTTTAATAATTGTTATTTTTATTATGAAATATAATAGTCATTGTGTAGAATGATCCTCATATTCATATAGTGTTATTTCTCAAATAATTTCATATCATATATTTTTTATTCCCTTCTAGATAGGTATTATACAATGCCATACTAATTTTCCCGTTCTCCAATTTTGTCATTTTGTCATGGTTCTATGATGTTTACCAAATCAACCTAACTTAGGAGTGTCAGCCCAGAGTAGGCTATAATTGTTTATGGCACAGAGGATCTCATTCTGACATTTTAGGTCTTAATTTATAACTTCTAGGAATGTTATATAAAGCTTTACAAAAAGCCCTTTGGTTTTCTGAGAGACCTGAACCTCACTCTTCTGTAACTCCCAAATTGGACAATATAAAGTACATATTTCTTTATAAAATGCATGGATAGCAACATCTTGTTACTAAATGTTTAGAAAAATTACTTTCATTTGTGGAAGGCTCTAATTATTGTTGTGTGCAATAAATGTTTGACTCAATCTTATTCATTTGACCGGACTAGTAAACTCTTAAGTATGAATAGATAAAAACAAAACTTCCATACTAACTCATAGAGTGAGATATATTTTGATTGCATGCCTTTTTTGGGGAGATGGGGCAGTAAATAAGCTGATCTTTGTAAATTACATAAATCTCACTTTTGGTCTGGAGAATTTTCATCCCACATTTAAGTTTTTACAGTGAATTTTATTTGTAAAATGTCATCTATAAACATGTATTTTCCTGTTTTTATTTTACCTCAGTGGATTTTTATGATTAACAGAGATTTTTAAAAGCATAACCTCTGTTTTACTTTATAATTTGTCAAAAGTACTAATTTATTTTGGGATCATGTATATTAAAGTTTAAGGTATTGGAGAAAATTTTAGGTGTTACTGCAGTGATGTTTCTCTATGTGTAATATTCAAGTGTCAACGAAATAATGCAAAATTGGGAAAATAGAAGCTATAGCTTATAGGTGTGTAAGAAAAATGTGCAATACACATTTGATTAAAATGGTCTAGAATATTTATAGAAAACACTTTGAATTGTTAACTAAACAATGCATAAAACATATTCTATTTGATCAGTTTTGTTTTTGAATAAATTTCTCATGTTAAAATTATTTTTGTGCTACTTCTTTATGTTTAACCCCTTATTTGTAAATATTATAGAATATATGCCAAATAGGAGAGTGTTGCATTGTATGAGTCTATTTTTAAAGTGGGTTACTTGTAAATGGCACATAGTTGGGTCTTGGTTTTTATTCAGTCTGGAAATCTTTGCCTTTTATTTAGAGTGCCTAGACCATTTATATTTAATGTAGTTATCTATATGGTTGGGTTTAATTTACCATCTTTTTTATTTTAAATATGTTCCATTTATAGAGTATTTACAAAATGATTCCATTTTATCTCCACTGTCCTCTAATTAGCTTTTATAGTTTTAGGTTATATATTTAGATCTATATTAAGCTCATTCAGCTTTATTTTTATGTATGGTATGATAGTGTGAGGTAAGATTTGAGTTTCAGTTTTTCTCTTTGCATGTGGAGCTCCAACTGTTCACAACTATCTTTTGAAGAAATTACAAATTGTGAAAAATTTTTGTTTAAGTTCTCCATATAATTACTTTTGTAAATATAGATTTCTATCTGGCATTGTTTCTTCTACTGAGGAACTTCCTTTAATGTTTCTTGTAGTGCAGATCTGCTGCTGCTCCCAATTTTTGTTTGTCTGAAAAAGTCTTTTTTTCTTCACCTTCCTGTTATAAAGATATTTTTCTTAGGATTCTATGTTGGCAGTGTTTCCCCCCCAATATTTTAAAGGTGTTACTTCATGCATAGCTTCTAATGAAGAGTCTGCTATCAACACATTGCCATGTCTATATTTATTGTCATCTCCACCCCCCCCCCCCACACACTGTTTTTAAGAAGCTCTCTTTACCACAGTTTTGCAGTGATTTTATTGATGTACCATATGTCTTTTAAATGTGGTTTCTTTATGTTTCTTCTGCTTGTGCTTTGTTAAACTTCTTGGCTCTATGGGTTTATAGTTTTCTTCAAATTTTTAAACCTTGGGTTGTATTTCTCACTCTTTCTTCTCTCTTTTAGGATTATACTTACATGTATGCTAGACTACTGATGCCCTGTTTGTTTTTTAAATTCTTCTTTTCTGAGTGCTTTAATCATTTATTTCTATTGCTCTGTCTTCAGCTGTTAATCCTATTCAGTGTGTTTTTCATTTCAGATATTTTCCCTCTCTAGAAGTTATGCATCTTTTTAATATATTCCATTTTTCTTCTTAACATGTTCATGTTTTTCTTTATATTTTTGAACATATGGAGCACATTTTTTTTTTTTTTTTTTGGCGGTACGCAGGCCTCTCACCTCTGTGGCCTCTCCCGTTGCAGAGAACAGGCTCCGGATGCGCAGCCTCAGCGGCCATGGCTCACGGGCCCAGCCGCTCCGCGGCACATGGGATCCTCCCGGACTGGGGCATGAACCCGTGTCCCCTGCATCAGCAGGCAGACTCTCAACCGCGGTGCCACCAGGGAAGCCCATGGAGCACATTTTAATAGCTATTTTAATATCCTTATCTGCTGATTTCGTCATCTCTGTCATTACTGAGTCTATTTCTATTAATTGACTTTTCTCCTGGTTATGGGTCATATTTTCCTGTTTCTTCACAAGCCTGTAATTTTCTTAAGCTTTTAAAATTATTGTGGTAATATTCATATAATGTAAATTAATAGTTTCAGCAATTTTAAGTGTACAATTCAGTGGCATAATGTTGAAAAACCATCACCACTATCTAGATCCAGAACATTTTCATCACTCCAAACATAAAACTATACCTTTTAGACAGTCACTCTCTATTTCTCTCTCCCTTCAGCCCCTGGCAATCACTAATCTTTCTGTCTCTATGGATTTTTGTATTCTAATTATTTCATATAAATGACATCATACACTGTGGCCTTTGTGTTTGGCTTCTTTTGTTTAGCATATTTTCTAGGTTCATCTATGTTGTAGCACATAGCAATACTTCATCTATTTTTTGGCTGAATAATATTCTGTTATATGGCTATACCTTAATTTCTTTATTCATTTAGCAGTTGATGGACATTTGGGTTGCTTCTACCTTTTGGCTATTGTGAAATAGTGCTGCTATGAACATTCATGTATAAGTTTCTTTTGAACATCTGTTCTCAGTTTTTTTACAACAATACCTAGGAGTGGAATGGCTGGGTCATATGCTAATTCTGTATTTATCATAACAGGAACTGCATAGTGTTTTTTTTTCTACAGTGGCTGCACCATTTTACATTCCATCAGTAATGTATGAGGGTTCCATTTTCTCTGCATATTCATCAACACTTGTTATTGTCTGCTTTTTAAAAAAATTATAGTTATCCTAGTGGACGTTAAGTGGTATCTTGTGGTTTTGACTTGCATTTTTCTAATGAATAATGACGTTGAACATCTTTTCATATGCTTATTGGCCATTTGTATACTTCCTTTGGGAAATATCTGTTCAAATCTTTTGCTCATCTTAAAATTGGTTTGTCTTTTCTTTGTTGAGTTGTAAAAGTTTTTTTTTTAATGTACTGTGGGTATTAGACCTCAATTATATATATTATTTGCAAATATTTTCCCCATTCTTTGTGTTTTAACTTTCTTAATGGTGTTCTGTGGTGCACAGAAGTTTTTAATTTTGATGAAGTCCAATGTATATATTCTTTCTTTTGTTACTTGTAGTTTTGGTATCATATCTAAAATATCATTGCCAAATCCAAAGCTATGATTTACCCCTGTGTTTTTTTCTAAGAGTTTTATAGTTTTAGTCCTATATATGTCTTTGGTCTATTTTGTTTTTGTATATGGTGTGAGCAAGGTATTTTACGTGTGAATATCCAGGTTTCCTAGCACTGTTTGTGGAAGAGATTATCCTTTCCCCAAGGGTTTTGGTACCCTTGTTAAAAATCAGTTAACCATAGATGCATAGGTTTATTTCTAGGCTGTTATTTTCTATTACATTTATCTATATGTCTATCCTTATGCTGGCACCACACTGTTTTGACTGCTGTAAGCTTTGTAGTGAATTATGAAATTGGAAAGTGTGAGTTCTCTATCTTAGTTCTTTTTTTCAAGATTGTTTTGGATATTAAGGGTCCCTTGCAGTTTCATATAAATTTTAGGATCAGCTTTTCCATTTCTGCAAAAATGGCCATTATATTTTGATAAGGATTGTATTGAATCTGTAGATCCATTTGGGGAGTATTACCATCTTAGTAATATTGCCTTACAATCTATGAACATGGGCTGTCTTTCTATTTATTTAGGTCTTTATTAATCCCTTTCAGTAACGTTTTGTAAGGCTTGTAATTTTTAATTAAATGATGAGCATTATGGGGGCTTCCCTGGTGGCGCAGTGGTTGGGAGTCTGCCTGCCGATGCAGGGAACGCGGGTTCGTGCCCCGGTCTGGGAGGATCCCACATGCCTCAGAGTGGCTGGGCCCGTGAGCCATGGCCGCTGAGCCTGCGCGTCCGGAGCCTCTGCTCTGCAGCGGGAGAGGCCGCGGCAGTGAGGGGCCTGCGTACCGCAAAAAAAAAAAAAAAAAAAAAAAGAGTATTGTGAATTTTATGATATTGAATGCTAGATTTTGTTTTATTCCTTTAAATAATATTGTAATGTGTCTGGCACATAAAGTAACTTGGAATTAGTCAAATGAGGCTTGCTTTTAAGCTTTTTGAGTTAGGCATCATGTTCTAGGAATAATTTAGGCCCACTACTTGATGAGACCTTTTTGATAACTTTTGTCAATGTCTATATATTTTGAAGCCTTTTCCTCTGTAGCTGGTGGGAATACACACTATTGTCAGCCCTCTGTAGGCTTCATACATTTTCAAACTATTGTTTTACCTTAGTTACTTTTCCAGAGTAGGGTAATTTCTTCTAACCTATATGCAGATCTCTATTCAGTCAAAGACTGAATAGGACCCCTCTGCCCATCCCTGAATCCCTTTCTCTGTGTAGCGTTCTTCTTTTTAAAGTTCTCTTCCCTGTTAATTCTAGCCTTTTGGTCTCTCTGTTCTTTAACCTTTGTTCCTCAACTCAGCTAGACCTCTGGGCTCTTGTTTGGGATCCCCCTGTCCGTACTGTGGCCTAAAGACTTTAGGAGCAATCACAGGCTCACCCCATTTGTTCCTTTCTTCTCAGGAATGATAGTCCTGCACTGTCTATTGTTCAGTTTCTGAAAATCATAGTTTCATATATTTCAGTTTCTAGTTGTTTAAGGTGTTAGGGTTACTTCAATATTGTCAGAAGTAGAAGTTGTGCATCACTGTATCAAAGAAAAGTCAAATTGAACTTTCATTGATGTAAAGTGAAAAGAACACCTTAGTTCTTGTGTAGTACCTGGATGAATTTAGGCACCCTCTTTAACAAATTTATCTTAAAAGTTGAATACATCCTTAATGCTAGTTAATTATTAGTGAGAATTTTTTTATTGTGCCATTTTCCAAGTAAATACTAGCTTAATGACACAATGTCCACAGTATTAAGAATTTTAAAAAAAATCAACCTTAAAAGCATAACATTCTAATGATGAAAGGTGTGTGTGGTTGATGGAAGGCGAGATTGATATTGAACTTGCTTCAATTTCTTCGTCTCTAGAATAAAGAAAACAATAATATAGTTGTTTTGATATATGTAATATGATATATGTAATGTGATGTATGTAATGTGATATATGTAATGTGTTTTTAGGAGAGTGCCAGGCATATACTAAGTGCTGTATAGGTGTGAATCATTATTATTCTCTTAATCATAATCATTATTTTTATTATCATATGAGGAGACATGGAGGGAATTAGATCATGAAATTTAAAGCTATAAAAACATTTATATAATTTAATATCAAATTATGTCTGGATATATTAACTTTGAATATCCTTGGCATGAAGAGTTGAAGACAGAACCTGTAGTTTGGGCTAGTTATGTAGTGCTTAACAAAGAATTTTGTTCTGTGAAACTTCTGTATGTTAGCTAGCAAACTTTTTCCTCTTACATCTGTGATGTGATTACTGAAACCATCAATGTTGAGAACTGAAAGGAAATTAAGCTGAGATTTTTACTGGGTTAGAAATGAAAAGATCTATAGCATAGCCATTCACATTTTAAATAGAGGTTCAGATTATTGATATTGTTGAACTCTAAAAATGATATGATAATTAGACTTTGGGGAAAAATATATGGTGGTATATATTGGTCTTCACAGTAAATGTATTCTATAAAGTTGCATGTTCATTCAATTTTGGTTAGTTAATTTCACTTCCAAGTTCAGTATGGAGGACTGTACTACTAAAAAGAACATGCCTTTGAGGTAAAGAGTTCCTTAATAATAGACATTACTTCGTATATTAGTAAGTGCTCAATTAACATTTCTACCAAATTAATTTTTAAAACATTTTCTTGTAGCAGTTTGTGTATATGTAGACTGCTTTTGATTTGGAAATAAAATACTATGCCTTTTCAGAAGTGGAGGTACTAGACTAACTATGGGTAATATTAAATATAATATTAGCCGTCATTTACTAATCAGGTCTCTGATGCTAGAAAAAGTACTCCACTGAGTTCATCACAGTCTTTAAAATAATACCTGTTTGTTGAAAAAACTTTTGAATTCTAATGGTGCAGAACATTGAGGTTACTTAAGAAATTAGGATTTTTGTTCATGCTATGTTCGGATTGGGTAATATTTCTGTTTTAGCTCAACAGAATTTAAATGGACCTGCATACCTGGTTCTGAAGTCTTCTTGATTTGCTTTTTCTGGAGTTATTAAAATTCTTAGTCACACTATTGATTAAAGTGCTCAAGTTTTTTTACCTTGCTAAATTCTGTAGGACAGGTTTGTTCTGGGAGATTTTTGTTTATAAACAGTTTAACTTAACAGTTCAAACAATTGCTGTAGAAATTTGCTTGTGAAGTTATGATTTATAGCATTATTTTTATAACACCACAAAATAACCTTGCTACCATAGCTAGCAGCAGATTTGGAAACTGTAGGGTCTAGTGTGTGAAGTTATTGCACATGAATGGAGAGAGATGTTATTTCAGTGATATGTTTTTATTACTAGCTTCTGTTTTTATAAAGGATAATGAAAACCTTGTGTCTGGGCCTATGAACAAAACTAATGTGACCTTTGATATGACCCACCTGTTGTGCTTTCACAATTGATAATAGTCCCCTCATGTGAGGGTGATCTGGAGAATAACAGTGTGCCAGCATGATGGAAAATAACATTTGCAAATTTAAGTTGCAGAAATTGAAATATGCTTGGATCAGGTCCTAGATTAAAATAATGAAAACAACTTATCTAACCAAATATTTTGAGAAAAGAAGATATTAACAGATGCCTGATTCACAAGGCCTTTTACGGGGGGGAGTTGTTCCTTGGTTATATACTTGTCTATCAGGCTCCTTAAAATAAATGGCCTTCTAAATCAATATTTGGCAATTTTTACAACAAGAAGAATGAGATAACCAATGCCTGGATTGCAGACATTCCCAATGTTGTCACATTTATGGAAATTTAAAACTTTTATTTAGCATTTAATACCAATTTTTTTAAAGCATCAATCATGCTTTTAAAAAAAAAGGAAAGAAGGAAGGAATAAGCAGTTTGCTTATTTGATTCTTGGAGCATGGGTGTAAAGAATAGCTTTCTCTGCTAAACCATGTCTGGTCTGAATTTACCTGAAGAGTAGTCTACTGGCTAAAGAATTGTATCAATTTTGCAGATAAATTTAAGGACACCATCATTTGGTAGATATTTTCACTAGATTGCAAAACGTTCTTTAGCATATTCATTGTTAAGAAGATCCTAGTGATGATATATGTAGTATCTGAAAACTAATGCACTACTGTTCTGCAATGTACAGGCCAAATACCATCATTATGGAAATCACTGTACTATAAAAACATTGACATATCTTGGCTTCTGGCTTAGGTTAAATACAGTCCCTAACTAGTCAATACTCATTTTAAGTCTTCTGCAGACACCACTCCCTCTTTTGCAGCTGCATGAACATTAGTGCCATGGCTATAGCTTTGTTGATGAGGGTTCCACTGATAAGATCTTTGTAGAAGGAGGAAAAGAGGGTGGCATTAAGGCTTTAGTTGAAGGTGTGATGGATGATGCTTTACTAATGTCTCATGCTTGGCTCTTGGAATTGCTGCTGCCAATACCAGTGGAGTCCTTCTTCCTCCTGGCATGGCAGGGAGTCAGGAAGCAGTTTGCTCTTGGGATCCCCTTTTAGGACTCAATGCATATTTTCTTATAGAAACTAGAGTGTTATAATCCAGTGTTCAGCTATGCTATGAGTGGGCTAGCATAGGATCCTAACCACTATTAATATCATTTTTTCTTTGAGAAAGTACATTCCAAAGTCTAAGAAGAACTTTTGGAACTAAATCCATTTGTGTGTTTATGTTTCCTATAGGAGATCTAGGACTTCCTGCATTACTTTAAAAATGGAGAGACTTTGGAAGTCATCTATTTCAAATTCATTTTATAGATAAGACAAAATTCTAGAAGAAACTTAAGTCTAGTTTGGCTGGAAAAAATATCATCCCATGGGATTGGGTCTTTAAGACATTAAAGAAAATCTATTTTATCTATAAGCTTATTTCTTTTAGGTCCCAAGACTCTTGATTTTTAAATTTTTCATGGTTCTGTGATGTGCAGGTCAAAGAATTTTCCTGGTTTCTCTGTTATGAGGACCTCTGCATCACTAACTAATATTATATGATCTGTAGATTAAAAGATAATAAGACTTTGTATATTTTGTTGGACTTATCTGTTCTGCTGTGTTGTTTTATTAATTGTATCTAACATAGTGTTGAAAATATGTTACAGTGGACAAGTCATTGCTTTAAATGGCCAATTATTGATCCTGAACTGATTCATATTAAAATTCCTAATTTATGTTTACATGAACCTTTATATGCTTTTGATCTGTAGACTGGTATGTTATGTTAATTAAAGTGGACAAGTAAAGAACACGTGCTCAAAAAAATGTAGTGTTGGGCTTCCCTGGTGGCGCAGTGGTTGAGAGTCTGCCTGCCGATGCAGGGGACACGGGTTCGTGCCTCGGTCCGGGATGATCCCACGTGCCACGGAGCGGCTGGGCCCATGGGCCATGGCCACTGGGCCTGCGCGTCCGGAGCCTGTGCTCCGCGACGGGAGAGGCCACAGCAGTGAGAGGCCCGCATACTGCAAAAAAAAAAAAAAAAAAAAAAAATGTTGTGTTACTGGTTTTCAAAAACTGACTATGATTCAAAATTATATTTGTTTGGAGCTGTGCATTTTAATTTTTGTGTGATATTTTTTTCTTGATATCTTGTAGTATATCAATAAAGGTGTTTGAAGGAAGAATATGTTTAATTTTAAAAATGACATTTGAACAAATTTGTTGTCACCTAATGATGTATTATTGTGATGATGATATATGGGAACTTCCCTTTTACATCTCCTGCTTAAACATGCTCCCTAATAAGTCAAAATAAAAAATAGAGATATTAATATTATACTGAAGACAAAATTTCATGTTTTCAATGAAGGTATTTTTCATTTTAAACATCTTTATTTTAGGATGAAAATGTAACAACCATTTTCTGTTGCTGGAAAGGAGTTGATAGGCGACTTTCAAGTGTGTTTTTCACCTTTGACTTCTTCAGAATTCAAATCTCAGACTATGATTTTTCATATCTCAAGTAGAAGAGTTTTTTGGTCCTAATCCTCTTCATTGAGCTTACTGTTAGTCCTCCAACTTACCTAATTTTTAGGAATACAGAGTTTTCAGTCATCAAAGTCACATAACATCTTACCCAATCTCACAGACTAAATTATGCCCAAAATATTAAAGATATATTCATTTAGTTTTAAACATTATGTTCTATTGCAAGGTACTGATATTATATACTTTACATTTATGTTGAACTTTTTAATCATTTTTTGCTGAATAAATATAATCAGTATGCTATGTATTACACTTTAAATAGATACCATATGTAACTTTGTGTCTAAGTATTTTTTGTTGATATAGGCATCAACACTAAATGAATATTTAATTCATTGATTTTGTTTCTTTGAAAATACTTCTCTCAGAAATTCACATTTTACTTGTTTTATGTTGAGTGTGATAAAATGTTTTCCTCTTTCCCTTAATGTGTCCTTATTTCAGCAATAGCCAAAACATTCAAAAGTTTAATTTAAAATGAAATATTTCTCCATAGAATAAACAGAAAATCTCACCTGCAAAGGGTGATTACACTTTGTTTTCAGACCTTTGTAACTTACAACTCATAGCTTTATGTACCCAATGCTTAAAAACATTGACATATCATGTTTCAAAAGATATTTTAGGGTATTTTTGAACCCTGCTATTGTCTCATTGAGACTAGAAGTTGATATTGAGAATGAATTCGATTTGGACTTATATATTCAGATATATTATGTCTAGGTTTGTTTTTATAAAGTAACTTCATTAAATTACTCTGGAATACATGTTGTTAATTAAAAAGATTTTGAATCGTGATATAGTGGACGTGTTCTAAGTAAGATTCAGTAACTAAGATTTGCTAAGGAGACTATAAGAACCCCAAGTTTCCTTTTATTATTATTATTTTTAAAAATAAATTTATTTTATTTATTTATTTTTGGCTGCTTTGGTTCTTCGTTGCTGTGCGTGGCTCTCTCTAGTTGCAGTGAGCGTGGCTACTATTCACTGCGGTGCACCGGCTCCTCATTGCCGTGGCTTCTCTTGTTGCGGAGCATGGGCTCTAGGCACGCAGGCTTCAGTAGTTGTGGCACATGGGCTCAGTAATTGTGGCTCGCGGGCTCTAAAGCTCAGGCTCAGTAGTTGTGGTGCACGAGCTTAGTTGCTTCACGGCATGTGGAATCTTCCTGGACCAGTGCTCAAACCCATGTCCCCTGCATTGGCAGGCAGATTCTTAACCACTACGCCACCAGGGAAGCCCTCCTTGTATTATTAACTAGATTACTAGTTAATAATAGATTACTAGATTACTACTAGATATAATTGTATATTAGGCATCAGGATTGAACAGTTTTTACAGAACCAAGTAAACTTTTATGGTTTTGGAGAATTTAGAGCCCTGTGCAGATGAGATTAAGGTCATGGGATTATGAGCCAGTTAGTTAGCTTTGCTTTATTTTTTGATCATACTGTGAATTAAAAAACCTAAAGAATAGAAATAAATAGACCCCTTCCTGAATAGAGTAGTGTTAATAGAGGGTTCCTTGGGGATTATTTCTAGGACTAATCACTTTTTAAAAAAATGATTTGAAGAGAAAGTGTATAGGGAAATCTCTTGTTTCTTAGAACAGAAAGCCTATTCCAAGCTTTTTCAGGTAGTAAAATGCTAATCAGGAATGGATAATGTGGACTTCCCTGGTGGTCCAGTGGGTAAGACTCCACGCTGCTAATGCAGGGGGCTCGGGTTCGATCCCTGGTCGGGGAACTAGATCCTGCATGCACGCGGCAACCAAGAAGCCTCAGTGCTGCAACTAAGACCTGGTGCATACAAAATAAATAAATAAATAAATTTTAAAAAGAGTGGATAATGTACAAAAGATATCAAAGATAGGTAAATAAGATTAAAATGGCAAAACATCTCCACTTGCCCGAAGTGGAGATTGTTCCCATTTTTCTTCCTATTTAATATGAAGACAACAAAGCTTTAACTCTTACTTATTATGTAGAATAAGCAGAGTTATTTTAGAAGTTTCTCTGTGTACCCCCCCAAATTAGAAGAAGTACTGGATATTATCAGGAAAGGTATTAGAAACAAAATACAGCAGAATTTTGTCCTTAAGCAAAACAATATAGCAGCCAAACTAGAAAACCACGTTTTAAAAAAATTACTTTCAGAAAGAAATAAAACTAGAAGAAATCCAGAAAAATCATTAGGAAGTATGAGTGAATTCACATCAATATAGACTGAAAACCTTGTAACTTTTTGGTTTGGAAAGACCAAGTGTGAGAGAGGATATGATTTAAGTATAAATACTCATGAAAAGTATATATAAAGGGAAGATGGATTTAATTATCACATTAGCTCACCCACCCCCTGAAACCCTGCAGTATTCAGTGGTTTGAAGCACAGTTTACAGTATGAGTTTTGAATTCAGAAGACTTGGATTTATGTCCAAGTTGATACACTTAACAGCCATATACATACACACACACACATGCACATATATGTATACATATACAAACATGCACACGTGCGCCCCCCCACATATATATGTATAAAGGTTATATTAGTTACGACACGCATGAGTGGAAATACCTGACACATAGTAGAACTAAATAAATGTAGATTGAATTAGAATATATGCCCATATCAAATCCTTCCCTCCAGTCTCAGGTTCTTTTAAGGAGAATTCTCAAACTGGGGTCTGTGGATATGAAGTCCATATTGTATAAAAATTCTATTCTTTTCTTTGCTAGATCCACTTTATTTTGTCCCCTGCTCCCAAATCAGGACATTCCCAAAGTTTAACGCTTTGTTCTATTGTATAACCGGTGTTGCTCTTGTCATTTCTTATATGTCTATATGTCATTTCTTATATGTCTCATACATCTGTTTTCTTAAGTCCAATTTATTATTCTTCATTAGAAAAGTATGAAAAATGGTAAGGTTAAGTCTTTCAGTAGTGGATAGTATGGCTTCTGGGGAAATACATGAACGTTTTTTACTCAGGTGGTTTAGCAGGAGAAAATTTTATTCACAAAATAAGGCCAATATTGTATTAAGTAATTAAGGAAGTTATTATTAAAACAAATATTTATTGAGCATCCCCTATGTGAAAGGCACTGTTAAAATTTTTAAGAGCTCTTATTGTTTTTATGATAATTATTATGAGTCTAAAAAAACCTGCACGACAGGAGGCACTCTTTCTTCTATTTCCATTCCTGCTTCCAGCCAAGAGGAGGACCTTTATCTGTCTCCATCTGTGGTTCCCTCAGGACACAGATATTTTTTTCTCACTTGTTGCAGGGAAGGATACTGTTAGAGCATATTTGATGGGCTAGAAGCAGCTGATGGCTATCCTTTCTTCTGCATTCAGGGTTACCTTCATATCTCCATCACTGTCAGAATCCTATGATTAAGAACTGTCAAATTCCACATCATCTTTATCCATTCCTCTGTTGATGGACATTTAGGTTGCTTCCATTGCTACTCAGTGCTCTGTGGTGACCTAAATGAGAAGGAAATCCAAAAAAGAGGGGATATATGTATACGAATAGCTGATTCACTATGCTGTACAGTATAAACTAACACAATATTGTAAAGAAACTATACTCCAATAAAAAAATTAAAAAAGAAAGAACACCATTAGTAACTTTTAAGTAATTTGTTGTTTAATCTTTAGCTATTGAAATAAGATTTTTATGATAATTTTATGACCTTGTCATAAAATAGAAGTGAAATCATCCTCTCATGCTTCTAATGTAGTGAGTCTGTAGTGTCCATTAGTGAGGTTATCATTAAGTTTCTGTGTTCAAGAAATAATTTTTTTCCTCATGAGTTAATTGATGAATATTTTTCAGAAAATAAATATTAGAGGTTTGGAGAGGGAGAATATGTATTGTATTTTCCTAAGAAAATAGCTTTAACAGAAAATACTCTTAAAAATACAAAAGTTTTAAATTTAGTTATTATTTTCATATGTTTGTAAAAGTTTGGGATTTATCCTTATATATTGCATATACATTGTATTATATATATGAGTGGTCCCCAACCTTTTTGGCACCAGGGACTGGTTTCGTGGAAGGCAATTTTTCCATGGACTGGGGTGGGGAGGGTGGTTTCAGGATGATTCACGTGCATTACATTTATTGTGCATTTTATTTCTATTATTATTACATTGTAATATACAATGAGGTAATTATCCAACTCACCATAATGCAGAATCAGTGGGAGCCCTGAGCTTGTTTTCACTTGCCACTTACTGATAGGGTTTGATGTGAGTCTGCAAGCAATTGATTTACTATGGTCTCCGTGCGGTCAAACCTTTCCGCTAATGATAATCTGTATTTGCAGCCGCTCCCCAGCACTAGCATCACTGCCTCAGCTCCACCTCACATCATCAGGCATTAGATTCTCATAAGGAGCACGCAACCTAGATCCCTCGCATGTGCAGTTCACAGTAGGGTTCGTGCTCCTGTGAGAATTTAATGCTGCTGCTGATCTGACAGGAGAAGGAGCTCAGGTGGTAATGTGAGCGATGGGGAATGGCAGTAAATACAGATGAAGCTTTGCTTGCTCGCCTGCCGCTCACCTCCTGCTGTGCAGCCCAGTTCCTAATAGGACACGGACCGGTACCGGTCCATGGCCCAGGGGTTGGGGACCCCGATATATATTATATATTGTTTGTTTATGTTGAAGAAATGTGTGTGTATAATCAAACTTCATTAATGTCAGGTCTGTTTGAGTTAGGAAAACTTTGACTAATGAACTATTTTAAAGGAATTGGAATTTTATTACTCTTTAAAATAAATATGGTGACACAATCCAGGAATATAGAACATTTTGCCATGATCTGTTGTTAAGTGCAAGCTCTAACTTATTTTAGTGAATAGGTAAAAATGATTTGTATTTATGACACTGAACGTTTATATTTAAATATTGACTTTTTATTTCTACCTTAAAATATTAGAAACTTTATAAAATGACCTATACTTATTATAGAAAATTAAACCAATACAAAAAAAGTACAAAGAGAAAGGTAAAAAGTTACCTCAGGGCTTCCCTGGTGGCGCAGTGGTTGAGAGTCCGCCTGCCGATGCAGGGGACACGGGTTCGTGCCCTGGTCCGGGAAGATCCCACATTCTGCGGAGCAGCTGGGCCCGTGAGCCATGGCCGCTGTGCCTGCGCGTCTGGAGCCTGTGCTCCGCAACGGGAGAGGCCACAACAGTGAGAGGCCCGCGTACCGCAAAAAAAAAAAAAAGTTACCTCAAATCTTGCCTCCCAGAAATAACAATTAAATAACATTTGGTAAGTATTCCAGACGTATCCCCAGGTATGTGAACAAATAGATGCCTAAAAAGAGAAAATACTTTCACAAACATAGGATCATATTACACATATACTATATTTCATAAAAATTATTAAATTTAATTTTAGAATGACTTAAAAAAGAAAAAAATTTAAATAAAACTGAAGAAGTTTCTAAACTTCAGATATATCTTTATAGCGAGACATATTAATTCCTAAAGGTCTTTCTAAAGTGAAAAAAAAAGGGATGAGGTTAAGGACATTAAAAAAAGGAAAACCACCTAGTTCAACTTCAGATAGTATTCTCTGCTATGAAAGATAATTAATTTACACTTCCTCCCTTTCCCCTGCTTTATTATTTTCACACTGTATCATAATTTATGGTATTGCTTAGTGCTCACTTTCTAGCCCTGGCTTTTTTTAAAATTATTTTTTAATTTTTTAATTTTTATTTTTTAAGTTGTTATAGTTGATGTACAATAGTATACAGCCCTAGCTTCTTTTTGATTCACACCAATTCATACCTTGCTTAGTTGGATTTTATCTTCAGGTAGCATTTTCTTGCATGCAAATATCCTTAATCTTTGTATGGTTATATATTTTTATATGTTTGCTTTTATGCTCGAAGGATAACTTGGCTGGGTATAACATTATTGGATCACACTTATTTAAAGGACTCTGTAGATTTTGCTCTCCTTTTTTTCTGGCATTTAATGTTGTTGAGGCAAAGACGGAGGCCAGCATGATTTCATAACAAGCCCTCCCACTTCCAACTTTGCAGATGATTTTTTGTTGTTGTTGTTTTTACCTGTAAGCCTTTAAAGTACAAAGTTTTTCAGGATATATTTTAATATATGAATTGTTATGTTTTACCTTTTCCTGGGGACATAAACTACTTTCTTCTATTACATTTAATAGAGGTGGAGGTCCGTTTTTAAAAAATTCTCTTCAGAATCAGTAATTTTAAATATGTTGCATCTTCATTGTTTTCCTAGTTATCAGCTGTTGTTTTGGGTTTTTTTTTTGACTGTGTTCCAATAAAACTTTATTTATGAACACTGAAATACAAATTTCGTATAATTTTCACATGTCACAATATTTTCCTTTTGATTTTTTCCCCAACCATTTAAATATGTAAAAACAATTCTTAGCTCACAAGCCATACAAAAATGATGAATAGACTAGATTTAGCCAGTGGGTTGTAGTTTGCCAACCCTTGAGTTATAGTAGTAACGTATTATTCATTTGGATATTTTTTGATTTCATAGGTGGTAAACAATATATTACTATTCTTTCAAGAAGTCTAAAGATAGGCAATTCCCGGGTCGGTTAATTCAGAAACAAGATTCAATCATGCCATCATGGGCCAAGGAAGCTGCAGTGGCTTCAAACATCACCTCCTTACCAGTGGTTCTCAAACTTCAGCCTGTATCAGAATCATCTGGAGGATTTGTTAAAATAACTATACTCAGTATTCTGTAATTCCTAGTTATCAGTTTTATCTCCATTATGTTCTCTTTTCATTTTCACCATTTCTTTTTAAATGATTTCCTTCATCCTCCCTCTGTGTCGTAAGCATTAAAAAAAATTATATCTAATGAGACTTTTATCTATGCAATGGCTTAATTTTCCTTTTTATATTTCTTGTGTGAGGTCTGCAAGCTCACTTTTCAACTACTATTGTCTTATCTCTTCTTTGATCTCTTTATCTTGTCTTTGAGCTCTTTATTTTCTCCCCCTGCAGAGATCATGCTATTTTTACTTGAGACTGAGGAGAAATATTTGTCTAATTTTTTCCTTTGTTTCCTTGAGCAGGGGAGGAAATCACTATTTTTTTAATGTGTCTTTAAATAATATCCTATTTTTTTCTATTTTCTATTATTTTTTCTATTATTTCTATTATCCTATTTTTTTCTTTATATTAAGTATATATGGATTCTGTGCTAATTCATTTCTTATTGCTTATCTACAGCTGGGGGCATATTTATACAGGATGGCTATTTGCTGAAAAACAATATTAGGAGGGGTAGTATAGAGTGAATTGGGGTAGTCTTAGAAGCGTTAAAATTGACATTTGTTGTCTTGAAAAATCTCTATTATTATAAGATATAGGCATTCTGCCTATATCTTTCCTTAGTTTCTGACATTAGAAGTTTGGCGTGGCTTACAATGAAGCACCTGAAGTCAGGCTATCTGTGTTGTGATCTGGTCATCTCTGCTTCCTTTCCCTCACCTCAGTCAGTGTTTTAGATTAGATTATAGACAAGATGATGTATCTGCATGTTTCCTCCTTATTCAGCTCAACTTCACCTGTAGTTCCTCAGTGTAAAACCAGGTCTTCACAGGGATACTCCCTATTAGTTCTATTGTCTCTCATGCCCTTAAATCTTATCACTTTAATCAAAGGATCATTTGATATTCTTTCAGACTGTGACACTTGGTTTTAAAGAAATTTATTTCTGCTCGAGGTCTGAGGAGGTGGGTGCCAGCTCATAGTATTCTCCTTTATTGTGGTTTAGATTTCAATATATTTGGAATATATTCTTCATTTTGTGATTCGAACTTGTAGGTATTTCATTGCTTCATTGAAGATAACCTCAGGGCCCGCTTCCGCCCCCCCCACCCCCCATTTTTATTCTTTTATGTTGTTTTCAAGGGAGAAGAGTTAAGAAAAAATTGCTTTTACTCCCTCATCTTTGACCAGAATTCTGAATTGTCTCTTTAAAAATATTTATAAATATATCCTCTACTCCTTTTAAGTCAATTAAACATTTTCTAACATTTATTATCTGCTATGTGTTAAACCTTGTTCAATGAGCTTTATGTAACTATTATCTCTCTTACTCTTAAAAATCCTGTATGTTTTCAGTATTATCTCAGAAATCCAAGGTTCAGAGAAATTAAGTAAACTGTCCCAGGTCATACAAAAGAAGATCTAGAAGTAAAACTCAGGTCTGTTGGACTCCAAAGCTGTATTTTTTCTGCTATGTCCTATCTAGCCCCTGTCCATATAATCCCAAATTTTGAATAAGAGAGTTTGTGCATATTTCATAGTTAGATTTTTCACTGCCACATTTTGGCTAATTGGAATTTGATAAATGTGTCTATACATATCATCTACCCACACATATTAATAATAATGATAATAATAGGTCATAGGCTTACCTTGATGACTTATATCTGAATATGCATAGATACATATTGTACTAGTAAAATTTTTCTCCCATTTGGGTTATCTATCAAAGGAACCAGTGGAACTTTAGGTTTAAGTACCACCAACTGGAATAATCTACTGGTGCCTGAGCACGAACAAGATAATATTTCTGAGATAGATTATTCATGCACCAATTGATCCTATTCTGATTTAATCTACCATGTGATTTATTTGACATTCTGAATTGCAGAAAAATATCCAAAGCCACCTTAGGTAAACACAGCTTATCACTGTACTGGAAGATTATGAATGGTGAGCTATATAGCAGCATGTAGGGAAAAAGTAGGTGGGGGCTGAAGAAGAGAAAAATTGGGCCCAGGTTGTACAGACAACTGACTGTTCCAGTTTTCTTCTCACATCTGGGAAACGATCTGCTTGTCTTGTTTTAAAAAAAATTTCCTCATTGTGTTATAGAGTAACAGCGTCTTCAAATATACACAAACAAAATAACATGGCATACTTGTCAGAGGCTTAGTTACTAGCAATGCGTGGTACTACTTAGAGATGGTTTGCCTTTTCCCCAGTAGCAGTCTGGCTATCTGGTATGGAGGCCTGCTATAAGATTCTCCACCTTTATTCTAAGTACTAATGTCCTTTGGTGCCTCTATGACTCTAATTACTACTTACCTGATGGTTAGAAAGTTTTGTGTTGGCATAATGTATCTAATCAGCTTTAAATTCTTGAATTAAAAAAATCAACAATAACAATTAGAAATTAACATCACTATCATAGGGTATTAATATTTCAAGTAGAATTACAGTTGTGGTAGAAATTGGCAGGTAGAGCAGATCCTGATCTGGAGCCCCAAAGATGTGACTCAGATGAAAAATGACTCCTTAAATAAGTTGAGAGCAGCTCATTCAGGTGCATCAGGAATGGCAAGTTTTTTGTTTTGTTTTTTAATTTAAAAAGCACTTGTGATACCGGTAAGCTAGTGACCACCAGTCTCAAACGAGGCACTGTAGTGAGTACATGGTAATATTCAGGCAGCTATGAAAAAACTGGGTGTGCACTTTTTAAAGGAAAGGGAAACACCCTAATGCTTTTCTTATGGCCTGTGAAATCAGAGTCTAAAATGTTTTCCCCTGAGGCAAGCTATTTTTGTAAGTGCTCTTGCCTGGAGAAGTGCTATCAATTTCTCTTCTTATTTTTCAGTTCCTTGGGTTCTCATTCACATACCTTCTCATTGTTTTGCTTATTCCTGTCTATCTTTCCATAAGTCTATTTCCATAGATGTTTTTCTCTTTTTTACTACCTTTACATTGCCCTATTTCACTTAGAAAGGTTAGTTATTGGAGTCTTCAAGCAATATTGGTTTTATACATGGACAGATCCCATCTGTTAAGTTAATGCTTATAACTTGACAGAGAAAAACAGTGTGTGAGTGTGGGGTGACTGTAAGAGCAGGTGCTTTGGAATCATGTATTCCTGTACCAGGACCCAGCCATCCATTCACACATCTTTGGAATACCTTTGGACAATTTACATTACTTCTCTGAGCCACAGCTTTCAAGAAGGTGGAGATAATGCTTTTCTTACTGGGCTGGTGTGAGATATAAGTGAGATAACTTATGTAAAGTACAGTTAGTACAATGAGTAAAACATAATAAATGTGACATATGGTACTGTTGATCAAAATTATTTATTCCTTTATTTCTTGTAGATGAAGTATACTTCTCCCTCCCTATTGATTTGGGGTCTTGGCCATGTTATTTCTGAGCAGAATCATTTAGGAGGCACAAGTTTCTACCACTCTCTTATTCCTGTGCCCTCTGTTATGAGACGAGCATGTTTCACATATAGGATGTATCGTCAGTCTGGGTTCTAGAATGAGAAGACAGTGGAGCAGACTTGAATCTGACTCAGCCTAGAGCAGAGACACAGAAGCTGACCTCCTTCTACCAACATGTAATATGAGCATAGAAATAACTTTTTTTTGTTGTTAAGTCACTAAGGTTTTGAGGATGTTATGCAGTATACAGTCGTCCCTTGGTATCTGTGGAGGATTGGTTCCCGGCCCCCTCATGGATACCAAAATCCACGGATGCTCAAGTCCCTTATAAAAAATGGCATAGTATGTAGTGTGTATAACCTATGCACATTCTCCCATATACTTTCCATAATCTCTAGATTATTTATAATCTCTAAAACAATGTAAATGCTGTGTAAATAGGCGCTGGCAGGTGGAAACTTCAAGTTTTGCTTTTTGGAACTTTCTGGAATTAAAAACATATATTTATGATTCTTTGTTAGTTGAATCCACTGATGCAGAACCCACAGATACAGAGGACCAACTGTAATATCATTTCTGTTACCAATTTCTGTATTTGTCAGCTTTGCTGCAGTCACAAAGAATTCCAAAGTCACAGTGGCTTACAACAGCAAACATTTGTTTCTCAGTCATGGGTCTTCAGGTTGGCTGTGGCTGTGCTTGATTCTTTTTGGCCACGTGTCATTTCAATCTGTGATCCAGGTTGAGGGGGCAGCCCCTATCTGGGACCTGCTGTTCTCATAGCTGAGGCCAGGAGTACAAAAGGCTGAATTAAACTATGTAGGTGCAAATAAAGCTTCCTTAAGGATATGGCATATGTCACATCTTATCATATTGCATTGGCCAAGACACTTGTCCAACCCTGACAATGGGGCAGGAAATACACTCTACCTACTGGGAGGCACTGAAAGTCACATGTCAAAAAGGTGGGAACAGGTAGTTGGGATTGTAATATAACCATCCACAGTAGTATTTCCACACGTTAGATTTCTTTTGTCTTCAGTACTTCTCTTTCCATTCCAGGATTGCTGAGCAGGTATAAAATACAATACATCTGGGAGAGGTAATAGATTAATTTCACTCAGGGTAGAACTGTTATGTACTTTTCTCAGAGCAGATTCCAGCTGATGGTACAATGGCAACAACAAAGAATAAAGAAAACAGTTAAGTATCAGGAAGTGTGTTGGATCCATGCAGATTGACTGTGATTCCCAGAAAGCAATGGGGAAAACTTTTCGTATTGGAAATGTAGTTTTATGATGCTGTCAGGTTTCCAGGATTCTAAAATGAAATGGCTGTGGCAGTGACCCTTTCTTTTTGACTAATTGCCTAGGTTGATTTTTTTTTTTTACCCTCCTCAGTGCTCTAGGAATTTTTATGAGCCTCTTTAAAGTAACTGAGATGCCAGTCAGGATACTTGCAATGAACAGGTGATATCTGTAGTCTAGTTGTTGCCCCTGAGTGAAAAGTCCCTTTGGCCACTGGAGCTTCTTCTTTGGATTGGCATCCACTGTACTTGGGAATGAAAGCTCATTAAAACAGTGTTTTTTCTATTACATAACCTGCCTCCCTACATTTATGCATGTCTATGGGGGTCAGAGTATCTTAGAAGGTGTCTGGGGAAAACTTAAACTTAATGCCATATTTAAATCATTCTTCGACCTTAATTTCTCTTCTCTGTCTCTATTTTCTTGTCACTTAAAAAATATCTGAGTCTTATTTTAAGCAAACTTGATATAGGAGAAAATGCATTAACTTTCAGATAAATTAGTACATTTTAAACTTAGTATCATATCTTGAAATTTGGAAGAGAGGTTTTCTTTAAGAAGTTTAGCCTATTGAATAGAATGTGGAAGACATGATTAATGATATGTTAGATTTTTTAATCCTACTCACTGAAAATGAAAGCTTATTTATGTTATTTCTCTTCTTTGATCCTCATTTTCTCAAAATCCGGCAAGTGGAGGAGATCGATAGCCTTCCTTCCTTTTCTTACTGGGATATGTACTAGTAGATCTGAAAACACCTTGCTTTCAGAAGAAATGTGCAGGAATTCCCTGGCGGTCCAGTGGTTAGGACTCCGAGTTTCCACTGCAGGGGGCACAGGTTCGATCCCTGGTTGGATCCTGCAAGCTGTTTGGTGCGTGCCACCCCAAAAAAGTAGAAAGGTGCACAAGAATTCCATTAGTGATATAAGTATAAAGGTGAGGTCTGCTTGGATATGAATACATTTTGCCTTTAGTGATGAATTTACTTTCCAGTCCAGCTTTTGAAATAGAATGACTTATGTTCATTAATTGAGTTCAAGAAATAGAGAGGGTTTTTTGGAAAGACAGATACACTTCTTTTGCCATGAAACATGATTATTGAAAAAGTTACTGTTGTATTTTTGAAAATAAATGACATAAGTACAGCTTTTAAAGTTTTTTTTTTGTTTATTTTTAAAACAGTTGCCAATAATTGAAGAAGATGAGATATATATTATGATGTGACACACAGTAGCAAATATTTCCCTCCGTTCATCATAGGAATGTGTTTCTATTCTTTCCTTAGCTATGATTTTTTTCTGGGTGAAGTTTGTTTACGTAATGCTTCCATATTTAAATTCAAAAGACATATTACAGAGCTCCTGATACGCAGAGCACTCTTCTAGGCTTTGCATGTAAAATTAAAATGAATCAGACAAGTTTTCTCCTCTCGATGAACTTACAGCCTAGTGAAAGAGACAACAGATATTGCATAAATTATTGCAATTAAAGCAAAACTTATGTGTCCAAGCAAAATATATAGCCAATGATATCAGCATGCTGAGGAATGAGAGATTAACTCCAGTTGGAAAACTTAACTCTCAGGAGGACTTCATGGAGGAAGTAGCATTTGAATTCAACAGGTAAAGGTGAAGGGGAGTGGAATTCCACTTGTTTTGAGGAAAGAATATGAACAAAGGCCTGAAGGTGGGAAAATGCAATTCACTTTGGGAGAGCAGGAAACAATCCTTTTTGACTCAAGTTTTGCCCGTGCTCAAGATGATGAAGCTGTGAAGGAAACTGTGGCCAGATTTATGAAGGCCTTGAATGGGATAGCAAAGATTTTGGTCTTTATGCTGAGGGGTAAAGTGGAGCCAAATAGATTTTGAGCATAGTAGTGATGTGATCATATCTTTATTTAAGGGAGATAACTGAAAAGATTAGGGATGGAGTGAGCAATGAATTAATAGGAAAAGAGACTGGAATTAGATATCTCAGTTAGGGTGCTTAGAAGTTCAGATGAGAGAATAAGGACTTAGTCAAGAGCTGTGAGAGAGAGTAGGAAGGAGTTAAAAAATTAGAGAATCATTTTGGAGATGACGTAAATAATGATAAATATTTCATTTGGAAATGAAATAATTTAATGACAGATTAGTTTCCAGACTCAAGATGCATTTTGTAGATAGAATTCCGATGATCTGGTAACCAGTTGTTATTCAGGAATAATTTTAACATGCTTTTTAAAGTTAATTCAGTCACAGTAGCAATTATTTTCTTCAGTCTTCTGTGATGCCTGGATATCTGATGTGGCCATCAGTTTAAGTTCTAGTACTTCAGGTGTGATCTATCTGGGTGTAAAATCTGTAGGTTACCTACAAGGTCTATTGAAACTGCTTTGCTAGTATGTCTGGCTCTTCCTAAAGTTCATGTGAGAATGAAAGTAAAAGTACTATTTTGAGAGGTTATAACAATATCTTGACTGAAGAACTCTATATTTTTAAAGAATTTTCATTCTTTTATCATATCCCATTCTTTCAACAACGTTGACACAATAAATATTACATATTACACATTTTAGAAGCTTGGGAAAACTGAGAAACAATAAGATTAAGTGACACTTCTAAGATTACACAGAGCTAGTATAGAGAAAGGAAGAGAGTGCTCGACTTTGGACTAATAGCCACTATTATGTGACAATGTTACTCTGCTTTTACTGGTTTCCCTTTTGTGTGGCCTAGTTTTAGTAAAATAACTGTGCATAGATATCCCAGATAACTCCTCCATTCCCTCCAATTCAATTAAATAACATGAGTGTATCAATAGTGTACTTTCGGCATTTAAAAAAAAAACACAATTTTTTACTAACAGTTTGCAGTCTTACATTTAGATGGAATTTTGCTTTTACATTAAAAATCTTTGTGTGCTGATTAGGAGATGTGAAACTCTCAATTAGGTTCAAGTCTCATCCTTTTTTATTTGTGGAATAAAGATCATTCCTTCAAACCAATTGACATTGTATTTTGCTATAATGTTCTAGTGACGTTCTTGTTGGAATCACAATTCTGGGCATTGCCTGGCCTCATCAGTAGTCTATCGTTCCCTGACTTTACATGAGAATTTATGGGTTGTTTTACGTTCGTTATCCTTTTCACTCTGTTGAGAGGATCCTTCCCCTTGCACTGTTATATTTTATCTCTAATGTCCCTCTTTTTTGAGTGTGTGTATATATTTCAAAGTCCTAGGACTTTGTTTTCTTTTTTTTTTACTTATCTGTTTCTTCCATGACCTCATGTACATTTCCTGGTTACAGGATCAGAAATACTACCAGACACTGCCAGGATACCTCTGAGTGTGAAGTTACACAAATGCTTATATCTGTCTCTGTCACTTTCTAACCTAACAACGTTGTTTTCCTAGTGAGTTTTTCTTCTGCTATGTAGAGTGCTTCTGATTTACTTTTCTCAGGTTGTCTCAGCACTTTCATCTCACATTTTTCCTTTTTGGATTGCATATGTATTTCGAGGCACTGACTTATTTGGCACTGACATTGAGACTATTGATTTTGCTCACAGTAATCTCAGAGTCATTCCCTTCCTGTGGACCAAGTTTATTCAGACACTGGGTGGAAAAGTGCGTTTTCAGATACTTTCATTATTTTCGTTTACTTATCAACAGTGATTTGCTTTTATTTACTTGAGTCGTGTGTATTCATAAGTAAGAAGGCTCTAAGGCTCTAAGCCAGAAGTTCTCAAATTTTCTTGGTTCATGGTGTCTTTAGTGTGTCAGTAATTTTTTCAAGGTGGCTCTGGTCCAAAAGAAATACCTAACAGTTCACTTCAGTACTTAGTTTGGATCAAACAACTTAAGTTTTTAGGTACTAAAAACTTAGCAGATTTTGAAAAAATAATACAGATAAATTGAAAGGAAAAACACTACTTCAATTTCATTTTTAAATGATCACAATTGCTAATGATATGTGTCAATCAACAGATGTCGTGTAGAGCTGTGTTTCTCTTAAAAAGTTAAAATATGTTAGTATTTCTATGAGTTCTCTATGGTGCGTTGGGGTACCTTGGTGCATAATGTAGGAACTATATAGCCTTTGGTACTTTTCTTTTGTCTACCATGACAACATGTTTTTCTGGTATATGTTAAAGTGTCTGGAAGATGGTAGGCACTCATTAAATTTTGGTTGTTTCCATTGTCCTTAGGCAAGCAGTTGTTTCACAGAAGCTGGGACAAAAAAGAACATAGGTTCAATCTGAAGTTCTGGTGGAAGACATATTTTAAGGCACAATACTTTGCTGAGTTATGTTTTGCCATGCTTCTTGTTTTCCTCTTGAATGAATTCTGACAACTGTAAGACACTCATATGGGCTTGTCAGAGGTATAGTTGAAAACCTTAATCTCCTCCCATTTGTTTTTAATGTGAGGAACTCATCTTAGACATCTGTTCTAAGGAAAACAATTAGAGAGAAATCATGATGCAGTGGTCTTATCTTGAATGTTATTTTGCAACTTGGCTAGCTCCTGTGCTTTTAAGTTTTAGTAGCATAATAGCCTTATTTCAAGGTAAACACTAGGAGGCAAGTATAGCTTCAAATTTCTCATCGTTAATTGAATGAGTCACCTTGTTCTGATTCACCACTGCAGACGACCAAATTGGGAATGAGAATTTAGATGGAGGATGCAAGGGGTAACATCTGCTTTGCCAGCATTCTACTCACCGAATATACTGTTTGTAGAGTTCAGGTACTGCAATCAAAGAAAAGGTAAATCCTGAGCATATAAAGATCTCCTTTTGAGGTTTTGATACATTACAATTCTGTTTTGACTTGGCTGGAATTTTTTTTGCTTAAAAAAATTGGTTTAATCTTTCCTAGAGTGTTAAGTGCTAACTCAATGTTTTACTGATTATGCAGAAGGAACATCAGATGGTTTCTGAGGATGACACTGTATAGGTGGGAGCACTGGTGACTGAAACTGTGGTAAACTTTGTAGCTCCATAGTCATCATCATCCATAGCAACATGTGCTTTTGTGACAGAAGAACAGACATGTAAAATTTTAAGAAAAAAAATACTTTTAGTTCTGAGGGAAGAGTTAGATTGCTTGTAAACTACTACGCAGTAAGGAGGTATCATTTAGAATGAAGCCCCTGTTGTATTATATTCATTAAAGAAGTATATTTGTATATATTTCCTTGGAAACTTATTTTTTTTCCTCTTACCATCCTTTTCCCTGAAAATCATCTCAAATTGTTAATTTATTTTTTTATTCAACGGAATCAGAATCTTAACTGAGATAATTTTTTTTTCTGGGTTTTGTTATATTTTCCTTCAGTTAACCTGCAAGAAGCATTGGTTACTGTCCCCCGATCCTGATCAGTTTGCCTACACTGAAAAATGGAGAAATAAAATTAATTGCTATATCAGAAATATCTCTGTAATGGATCTCAAATCTAAGACAATGGTGATACTAGTCTCCAAGATGTGATGACATATGACAACATATAAGTTCAGAATAATGTACCCTACAAGGGTATCTTATTGGAAGCAAGAGCCAGGGTGTTAATAATCATAATTTTCCATAAAAAGATGAGTTCTTATTAAAATGAACTCTGATTAGTAAATTGATATATATCAAAATATTTCTTTTCACCAAGTAGGTAAACTAAATTGTCCTTTGCTTTTTACAATGTCGCATAATGAAAAAAAATTATTGAAGACTCAGTACTAAGATAGTGTATAAATGTACAAAAGGAAAGAGAAAATACTGGTTTACCCTTAAGAGATTTACGGTCTGAAGAAGTGCATATTAAAACAATTTAAGAGTTGCTCTGTTCATGTAGACCAGGATCAGGTGCTTAGTATATGTTGAAGGAAAAAAAAATAACAGTTGTACATAGGATTAAGATAAATAAGGCCATTGACTCCAACCAGTTCAGAGTAATAGATTTTTGATTTGAAGAAACAAGTAAATAAGTAACTAACTGTAGAGTTAAATGTGAATTCAGGAGCTTGTACTCTTTAAAGTTTGTGAGCAAGTGGATCAGAACCATGCTGCAGTCTACTGATTTGAGAATTAACAGCTTCCGAATTTTGAGAGTGGCAACTTTTTCCTTTCTCAGATGTCATTCATTCCTGTTTGTTCTGATGTGACATGAGATTGGTAAATCTTTCATACTTTCATGATTGTACTCAAAATGAGGTCTGTAGATAGTTGAATTAGCTTAAAAGACAGACATGAGATTAACTGAAATGAAAGAGACACTCATAAAATACACAATAAAGTTAGATTCAAGAATATTAAAACGAAATGTCCTGTTTAAATGATCTAGGGTGCTGCCATGTTCACTGAGTTGTTTTTACAGAGAAAGGGGTCAAGTTGAAGTGAATGATCTGCTTGAGTTAACCCATTTTACAGCAGTCATTTTACTTTTGCATAAATGGTTAAGTCAGCTGGAAGAAAGAATTATTTCTCAAGTATGCCCAGTTAACATAAAATAAAAAATTATTAAAAATTATAAAAAGAGGGAGTATATATTTAGTGGACCTGTCTGGGCATAGACACGACTTGTTCTCCTGTCACTTATATGATCTTGTTCTATAGTGTTTACTCTGATATTCATTAGTACAAGACTAAAATACCCCTCATCCTTGCTTTGCTTAACAATATTTTGTAGTATATTTAAAAAACAGTGTGTAATCTTAAAGGCACTTCCATATATTGAGATCATTATACCAGGATGATAAATTGCAAAACTTCACTCAATTGTACTGACTCCAGGGATATAAAAGATGTTTGTGGCTAATATACTAACTGTGCATAAGATAGCATACTTTACAAATAAAGGCTTGCCAGGTAATCTTTATATCTTATTATTAGTCACAAGATTAGACACTTATTATATGTGAGGGACTGTGAGTACTTGTGTGAAATTCAGTTCCAAAATAAATATATTTATTTATTTAAATAGGTCTTCTGTATATATGGTACAAATTTATAAAAGTACAGAAGGTGTAGAGTAAAAAGTTGATCTCCTACTTATTTCCTGCAAGTTCCTCAGTTTCTCAGGTTCCCTCCCTGAAAGCCATGTCTATAACCAATTTCTTATGTATCCATCTAGGGATATACTATGAAATGCTTTTTTTTTTTTAACACAAATGGTATTCTTAACTCAAGTAGTATTATACATATTTGTCTGTATCTTGCTTTTTTCATTTCCACAATATATATATCAGGACATATAGAGCTTTCTCATTCCTTTTAACTGACTGCATAATATTTCAATATATTAGTGTGATATAACATTTAATCCTTGTCTTAAATGGACTTTTTGGTTGGTTCTAATCTTTTGGTATTATTACTAACAATATTGCATTGAATATCCTTTGCGTTCATGTACAAATACATCTGTAGGAAAAATTCCTAGAAATGGAATCATGAGTTAATAGTTATATGCAATTTAAAGTTTAAATAGGTGTTATCAAATTGCCTTTAGTAGATGCTGTGCCCATTTGTACCCCTAACAATAATGTTTGAATACCTGTTTCTCTATGCCCTGGACCATACAGGTGAAAATTGGTACCTCATGGTTTTAATTTGCATTTTCATCATTTTGTATTAGATTGCTTATTTTATGTTTAAATACGAGGCATTTAAGAAAAACTTATTTTTTAACCTTTGTATCATGGAATATAATAACCGAGGGGTCAAGTTTTTTTTTTTTATTTTTCTGTATGGATATCTAATTGATGCAGGATTATTTATTGAAAAAAGTAAACAAACAAAATCAACCCCATCCTTTCCCCACTGCTTAGTAGTGCCAACTTATAACTTTGTTGTAAATCAAGTACGTATATCTGCTTAGTTTCTTCTTTTTCTTCTTCTGGGCTCTTGATTCTGTTCCTTTTCCCCCACCCAGGGCCAATTCTTTTCTGTCCTAATTACTATTGCTTTATAATAAGTCTAGATATCTGGTAGACCAAGTCTATCCTTTGTGTTCTTCAAGATTTTCTTAGCTTTTCTTGGATTTTCATATAAATTTTAGAATCAAGTTAGCAAGTTATATATACACACACATATGCACAAAACTATTGGAATTGTAATTCCATTGAATCTATAGATTAATTTGGGGAGTTAGACTTCATTACAATTTTGAGTCTTCCAATCCATGAGCATAGAACACAAACTTGCCAAACTCACTTATTGATTATAATTATTTTTCTGTAGATTCTTTTGAATTTTTTACCTATATAATCATATCATCTGCACATAAGGACAATTTGATTTCTTCTTTTTCAATGCTTATACCTTGTATTTCTTTTTCTTGCCTTTTTGTGCTGTTTAAGACTTCTAATACAATGTTGAGGATAGAAGTAGTGATGATGGGCACCCTCGTTGTATTCTCTATCCGAGAGAAAAAACTTTCAATATTTTACTATTAAGTATGACTGACTAACATTTGCTTAAAAATAATGTATATTGTGCAATTGTTACGATTGTTTGGTTCACCCTTCTAAATACGTCAATTAAGTCAAATTTGCTGATCGTATTATTTAATTCTTTATTTTCCTTTTTTTTTTAGTTATGTCAAGAGAGGTATTTAAAAGTCTTCACTCATTATGAATTTGTCTATTTTGCTTTATATTTATGACAAATTTAGCTAAATATTTTGAGACTATATCATTATGTTCATACAAATTTAGAATCATTATTTCTTAACAAAATATGCTTTGTATATAATTAATGAATTAACAATCTTTTATTGTTAACTATGATCTTTATCTCTAGTAATACTCTTTGCCTTTAAGCCATTCTGTTTGATATTATTAAAGTTTTCCTTTGTTAGTATTTGTATGTTATATTTAAAAAATTCACTTGTTATCTTTTTTGTATGCTTAGGGTTTAAAAATATCTCTTATAAGCCACATTTAATGAGGATTTTAAAATTGGAGTATTTGTCCATTTACATTTAATCTCTCTGAACATCCTGTGTATCATACTTATAACTCTAGCACGCCCTATCCTCCACCTGCTTCACTTTTCTCTATATCATTTACCATCACCTAAAATACTATTTGTATTGCTTGTTATTTTTTTATTGTTTGCCTCCCCATTGGAATGTAAGCTCAGTGAAGGCAGGGACTTTTGCCTATTTTATTTATTTGTATATCCACATCACTAGGTGAATAGGCATTCAAAAATTTTTGCCAAAATAATGACTCAATGAATTATACTCCGCATGCTCTTTTTGGAGATTTCCAAAGACATTAATGTATAAAGAATTTCTACAGACACAAAATTTGTTCAACCAAGAATTTCCTAAACTTTTTATTTATTTATTTTTAAATTGAAATATAGTTGATTTGCAGTGTGCTCATTTCTGATTAATTAATTTATTTTTACTTAAACTTTTATGATCATAGAATTTTATTGAGGTGTAACTTCTACTAATGTCTCAGGAAATGAGTGTTCCATAGAGCACACTTTGAAAACACTGATTTAGAAGATTTGAAAATTGAAGGAGTTTTCCTAGGAGGTCATAGTGTAGAGAGCCATTTAGAGGATATCCAGTTGGGGAGTCCACTAAATCAGGATTCAGCAAACTATGTCCAGGTGGCCAAATTTGGCCCACTACCTATTTTTATTTATTTTATTTTTTATTTTTTTCGGTACGCGGGCCTCTCACTGTTGTGGCCTCTCCCGTTGCGGAGCACAGGCTCCGGACATGCAGGCTCAGCGGCCATGGCTCACGGGCCCAGCCGCTCTGCGGCATGTGGGATCTTCCCGGACCGGGGCACGAACCCGTATCTCTTGCATCGGCAGGCGGACTCTCAACCACTGCTCCACCAGGGAAGCTCCACTATCTATTTTTATAAATAAAGTTTTATTGGAACATATCCATGCCCACTTATTTATGTATTTTCTATGGTTGCTTTTGCTCTATTATGGCAGAGTTAAGTAGATGTGACAGAGATCATGTGGCCCTCAAAGCTTAAATTATTTACTGTCTGGCCTTTTATAGAAAAAGTTTGCTGATCCCTGTTAATAAATGCCAAAGAACTACTTTGTGAGGTCAACATGTTTGTTACATATTTTATATAGATCATCCCATTTAGTTATTCTAAAAATCTTTTGAGGTAAGTAATATGATTATTATTATTTTACAGATGAGAAAACTAAGCTGCAGAGAAATTAAATAATTGCCCATGGTCACACATCTAATAAGTTACAGGGCAAGGTCTGAACCTAGGTCTGCCTCCTAGCCTTCATTCTTTCTCACTATACAAGACTACCTCTGGTTCCTGTTGTTCTAGCGGAGTGTGAATTAATGGACTAAATAGTAAAGAAGGTTAAAAAACTCATACTGTGCAATGATTGTTACTCTGGGAGGTTAGCTATGCAAGAACATGATTTTCTTTTATTTTGAGGTTCTGTGTGCTTACAATTACTTGAGCACAGGAATAGTAAATATATTCTTTTAAAAGTCTACATTTTCAGAATAAGGTTTAGATAAGTAACTTCCCATATATAAATTTTGTATTTTTCATACACTCTTAGGATTTTAAGTTGATTCTGATACTTAAATCTTCATTTTTAATTAAAAATATATCCTTCTTTCAGTCCGATTAGTCTTGCATAGAGTTTATCCTAATAGAAAGGAGAGAGTAAGTAAATATTTTAAGGGCAACCATGCTCATAATAGTAATAATTGCTACCATTTGTTGAGTACAGTAAGTGCCAGGAGACTGTACTAATTGATTTACACTTATTATCTCATTTAATGTTAGCAATAAATCCGTGAGGCAGTATAATATTATTATGTGCATTTTATAGATGAGGAAACTGAAGTTACTTATCAAGGAAAAAGTAGTTTATCTTATTACATACTTCACAGGAATATTGCTGATTCAAAGGAAGTTAGGGAATTCTATTGGCTAAATTACAACTTTATTATACAGTAGAGTGGATGTGTGCCACGTGAGTATTTTCCCATGCTGTTAACTAGGATTCTAAGTGAAAGTTTTAATTAACACATAATATTATGCCTGGTAGTGGGCTACATTTTACTTAAACTTTCCCTTGTTTTTGGATATAGGATATAGAATTCACATTACTAATTAAGGAGATTTACTTGTATGCTAATTACAGTTCAGAAAAAACTCTTTGAAAGTTGGTCAAGATAGTGACATTTGAAGGTGTGAACTCTGTATAAAATAGAATTGTATACTTTTTTTCCCGCTTTATTAATTTTTTCCGCTTAAAAATGTTCAGCATTATGAAAATTTGTAAAAGTACAAAAAGTAGAAAGAAAAGAAAGAATTTATCCCAGTCCTATACCCAGTGGCAGCCTTTGTTACAGATTACTATTTCCTCACAGTTGTTTTCTTAAGCGTCGGCTTTTTTTTTTTTAGACGTATGTATATATAATTTTTATTCCTTTTTTTGCTTCACATTATGACATAAGTATTTTCCCATGCTATTACCCAGGGTTCTAAGTAAAAATTTTAATAACCACATAATGTTATGCCTAGTGAGTGGATGATATCTTACTTAGATATTCTCTTATTTTTAGATATCAGTTGCTTCAAATTATTATTATTATTTTTGCCATTTTATCTCTTTTATTCTTTTGCATTTTAAATGATAAAAGTAATCATGCTCATGACCAAAATTCAAATATGGAAATGTGTAAAGTGAAAAATCAAGATGTTTGTTCCACCATGAAGAATTTTCTGGGTATCCCTTTAGAATTTTTCTATGCCTATTATGTAAGCACATTTATATCTATCCTTATTTTACCTAAATAGGATCTATAACCTGCCTCTTTTGTTTTGCTCTTTTAAATAATACTGGAATAAATATATTTGTACAAAAATTATTTTTGTGTTTATGACTAATTCCTTAAGATAGATTTCTAAAAGTGGAGCTGGGTCAAAGTGATGGACATTTTGAAGGAAAGCTCTAACTAAATTTGCCAATTTAAAACACTGCTGTTTTAGGAAGAGTATGCTAATATCACCAAATCATAGATTATGCTATTGTTATGGATGTAACATATTTACATACATTATTTGTGCATGTAAAATATGTATATTCACATACACTGAATTTTTTTAACCAGGGTAGATCTAGTCATTTTCCCTCTACAGTAGATTTAAACCTACCATTTTAGATTTAGCATTGTTATTCTTACTGGTATTAGTTAGGATTATCTTTTTCAGCATCGTTTTTTAGGGTTATAGTTTGGTATAAAAAAATTTGTGTTTGAATATTAATTAAATCTTTACCTCATTTTAAATTTATTTAAAAATAAAAATCCTTTCTTTTCTGATTATACAAAAAAAGAATGTCAAGACATATAAAAAAATTCAGAAAATAAGGAAATGAATAGAGAAAAAAAGAAAATTTCAATGATAATCTCAGAATTCATTAATAATCTTTTGCTGCATGTCCTTTCTTTTTTAACTTATGCACATATATAAGTATAGATATAGATATGAACACTCATAAATAACATTTTGCCGTATATCCTTTTTTTGTGTTCATATGCGTACATACCCATATAATAGTTTATATGTTTTTATACAGTTGGAAGAAAATACATGTGCTTCTTCAGCCTTTTTTTTTTCGCTCAGTAACTATGCTGTGGGTATCTTTCTTCTTTATAAATATGGATTTTTGTAATGACTGCATTGTACTCTATTTTTTGGTTGTACCCTAGTTATTTGAATATTGATTAATCATTGGTTGTCTCCAGCTCCTTCCTATCATAAACAACACTTCAGTGAACATTTTTGTACATATGCTCTTTACCCATTTGTCCAATAATTTCCTTAGGATAAAATAGAACTAGAATTCTTGTATCAAAGGACATGTACATTTAAAATTTGGATGTAGGGCTTCCCTGGTGGCGCAGTGGTTGAGAGTCCGCCTGCCGATGCAGGAGACACGGGTTCATGCCCCGGTCCGGGAAGATCCCACATGCCGCAGAGCGGCTGGGCCCGTGAGCCATGGCCGCTGAGCCTGCGCGTCCGGAGCCTGTGCTCTGCAACGGGAGAGGCCACAACAGTGAGAGGCCCGCATACCACAAAAAAAAAAAAAAAAAAAAAAAAAAAAATTGGATGTACTGGAAAGAATATCTTTTACTTTTTTCTTATGCTTTTCCATATTGTTTGATTTTTTTCTATAAGTGATATAGGGAATGCAGAATTGTCAAACTGCCCTCCAGAAAGGTTGTGCTGCATTACATTCTCACCAGTGAATGAGAGTGCCCAATTCCTCATGCTCATGAACATTACATATTACTAATATTTTAAATCTTTGTTATCTTGTATTGAGATATGAATCAATGTATTACTTAACATTTTAAAAATTAATTGTGATATTGAATCATTTTTTAGCTTATTTTCTTTTTCCCTTTTCTCATTTGTAAATATTCTATTCATTTTTGTGGCCTATTTTTCTGTTTCTTTCTTATTGATTTGATGTTCCCATTAGTCATACCATACCAAAAATATACTTTTTTTTTCTTTCTGGTTTGTGGTCTGCCTTCTAACTTTGTTAATGGTCTTTTTTTTTTTTTTAAATACAGAAGTTTAAAATTTTCAGTGTAGTCAATTTTGCTAATCTTTTCCTTGTTTTAATGTCATTTTTCTTTTTAGTTTTTACATTAAAAAAATCCATCTGGAATTTACTTTAGTGTAAAGTGGAGGTAGAGATTCAATATTATTTTTTCCAAATGTCTACTCATTCCCAGCATCATTTGTTGAATAGTTTATCATTTCTCCACTGATTTGACGTGTCACTTATAGACTAAATTTTTCTACAAATTGTCATCTATTTCTAGATTTTCTGTTGTTTATTGATCTGCCTATTATTCCTGTGCCCATAATATACTGTTTGAACTCTTGTACTTTACATTACACATTTTGAACCTAAAATTTATTTAGATTATTTTATTATTGGAAAGGAATTAAGCATATATATTTAATTTTCAAAACCATCTCAAATTTAAAGCATTTAATGTACAAAATAATATCACTGACCTTAAAATATTTCTCTTTAAGTTTTGGAAGTTTCCTTATTGTGTGTGATAGATATGCTAAATATTTTCTTTTTTTTTTTTTTTTTTTTTTAGAAGAAAGACTCCTCTGTCCAGTAAAATTGTTCTGGGAAGCTACCCTGGAGTAGAGAATGCAAGAAACAGGCTTTGAATTATAGGCTGATGTGTGGACTTGGCATAGTGCCTGTCCCAGAGAAATATGGTGGTTGAAGGGCAGGAGTAGGATCAATGTATAGAAATGGTGGGATTTAGGATCTCTTAAATGAAGCTCTTTTAGCATCAGAACCAATAAGTTTTTAAAGGATCTGAAATATTAAGGAATGCTACTTAAATGAAACATGGAAAGTACGCTAGCTTTGGAACCAGAGATTGTGAATTTGAGTGCCAACCATGCCACTTACTACCTTTGTAAATATTTAATCCCAGTGAGTTTCAGTTTTTTCTTTTTTTTTAAAATGAGGATAGTAATCCCATCACAAAGTAATTATGACGATTTAATAAGAAAATAAATATCAACTTATTGCTTAATAATGCCTAGTCTTTTTTTACTGTGAATTCTGCAGAAGCAGCATTGATAGGGATGAAATTTAGGGCTGGGATTTGAGTATTGGAGAGCGCTGTGCATTTCTTCCATCTTCTCACATTAAAAAGGCAATGGTTTTTGTCCCAGTGGTGGCATGAGAGCAGTAATGTAGGGAAATGAGAATTATGTCTTGTGTAGCAGAGTATTTTTCCTAAGTGTATCTACACACGTGTAGACACAGACACAGACACGCACACACAGAGTCCCATCAATCTCATTGTGAATCAGAAAAAAAAAAAAAAGGAAAATTAGGAAAATTCCAGGACAAAAAGTATACAGGAATTGGTGGTTGATTGGAGTTGGGGGAAATGGGAAGGTACTAGCACCAGAGAAATATATTTCACCCCAGGTATTTAACCCCTTTCCATTTTATGAAGTATCTTTTTTCAAATGAGTGAAGTGTGAAGGCAAAGTAGTGAAACTGACATGGTATGAGAGAAGTGAATGCTAACTATCCCATTTTACAGATGAAATAACAGGAGACATTTATGTTCCTCATAGAATAGACGTGAGCTCAGTAATTGGAAACTCTGACTTAAAGTGAAAGCTCTGTCACCAACTTGTCATGTGGTCCTAAGTGAGTTATGTGCCTGTAAACTTGGGTACATCTCATCCTGGTATTCCTATTTTTCACTTAGTAAGTGAGGCACTCTGAGAGATGCCAGGCCAGATCTTGTCTGGACTTCACAGTGAAATCTTTAAATTGTTATGAAAGACATACAGTAAAAGGATAAGCAGGATCTCTCTACATGATTTTCTTCATTTGTTTCTGTGTTTTTGAGAGTGAGCACAAGACTTAATTACGTCTGGGAAGGACTAATCCATAGTGTATGACTGAGCTCCCTGAGGACATGCAGTGTGTCCATATATTGAGTGTGATGATGGGGTAGCATTGCCAAGGTCATATACCCTTAAGACATTCTTCTTTAAAAAGTGAGTGGTTATATTAGCCACCAGGTCATCTGTGTAAGTTGTGACTTGGGCACATTTCAACGAAATCTCAGGGAAAAAGCAAAAAGGGAAGTACATTTATAGAAGACATATCCCATCTAGGAAGCATTTTCTTATCTCTAATCCTCACAAAAACCTTAGGAGTTAAGTGGCAGCATCCCCAGTTTCTATATATATTCTTTATTTCAGAAAATTGGATTACATAGTTTTATAAATTTTTCTTCATCTCATGTATTTCACACAAAGCTGTAATTATTTGTCTCTTTTACTAGGTTGTGAACTCCTTGAAGTCACCAACTCTATGTCATTCATTTTTGTTTTTCCAGTGCTTAACACAGAGCAAACATTCAGTAAATGATGAGCTGTTGATAATGCAGCTGTTATTTTTATAATCTCATCCTAAGTACATATTTGCACAACAGGCCGTGTCAATTCATCTAAGTAACTTGGTGTTATTTGCCTGGTACTTTAAATTACAGAGCTCCATTACTGAAGTCATTATTTGTGGTTAAGAGGGAGTGGTACAGAGTGGTAACAAGAAGAGTATCTTAAAATGAGTATCAAAACAGATCCTCTTTAGATGTCTTTAAATTTATCTTGATTTCATTACCTAGAACAAGTACAAAGAACAACCCCATCTCTTTTGCCTATCAGTTTACCCTATAGAAAATAGTAGATTTATTTTAAAAATTTATGGTCTTAAAAAATCAGTACTTATTTACAAACTTTTGTTAAATGATTGCTTTAAAAATGTTCTGCCACTTTATTTTGTGAGCAGAGTTCAGGGAGAAAAAACTCAGCAGGGGTGGAATCCTCTCCTTATTCCAGATATGATAATGCAACTGCAAATGTTGAGACTATTCTAAATATAATATTTATCTCACAGTGAATCCAAATTGTCAGTTGCTGGAGATTTGGGATTGTGCTTTGTTGTTCTGAATCCCCAGAGATTCCAATTCATGTTATGTATCCTGTGGGCTCTCAAAAATGTTAATTGTATTGCTGGAGAATTGCATGTATCATTCTCAAAAAAAAAACACTCTACAATAACTAAGCCTTAATTTTTAAGTTAAATTCTAGTTTCTAATTTATCCTTACATTAAAAAAATATTTTATTAAAAAAATAAGAAATCCAAAAGCATTGAGAATCTTTTTAGTAAGATAAAACATTTTATAGAATTATTAAAAAAATGCTTTTTGCGCAAAATTTTTTGTGAGCTTATCCTCATTTAACACAGTTGCCCTTTAGCCCAGCAGTTATTGAATTTTAGTGTGCACAGGAATCACCTGGGGGCTATGCTTTAAAATAAATTCCTAGGCCATGCTTTTGGAATTACAGAATCAATAGGAATGGGTGGGGCCTCTTTTAAATTTTTTTTGTTTTAATAAGGAACCTGGTACTTCTGAAATAAGGGGTCTGAGGATTATGTTTTGATGATCACTTTTTTCTCCAGTCCTTCTTACGCAAGACCTTCTCTGACTTTGTTATTAAGCTGATATCATATATGTCTGAAATCAGTCAGGCTGCAAGAAAAAAAGGGATATTAAAAAATACATTAATAGGTGTTATTTCCAAGAAGTATGTTTTGCTAAGAAAGCAGGAGAAGAAAGAAGAAATAAAAGAGAACAAGTTTATTAAGTGAAAAGTTACAAAATATATTGCAAATTATTTTTTGGCTTATTGCTAAATTTTTGTTTGATTCTGGTAAAGTGGACAAGTTGCCTTATGTTGTGTTTATGAAGTATATGAAATTTTTCTGTAATCAAGACCTCAAGATACAAGAGTTTTGGGGATTAAGTCACATGGTAGTAATTCTATAAATAGGTTTTGGAAGTTTGAGATCTATATTTTGGTCTTGGTTCATAGCAATAAGCTGCCTTTGTAAAGTGGAAGGCACGTTGTCTTCTCAATAATCTCATTCATTTTTCATGTAGGTACTATTTTTATACTGACCATTCTTTTTTTTTTCATGGGTTTTCTCAGTTGTGAATATGTATCAAACTTAGTCAATTCTATCTCTGATTTACTATTCCGCTACATACGCTGGCAGAGGTGAACTCGCAGGCCTAGGAAATGCAACATTAATTCCTCCTCTTCTGACCCAGAAATACCTTGATCCTGACCATCTATAATGTGTTAAAGTAGACTTAGGAAATGTTACATTAAAGTTTAAGGGTATACTTCCAGTGGGTGTGGATAAAATATAAAATTGTAGAATGTTGAAGTGGTAGTGAGTTTAGAGGTGAACTGGTACAACAGTTCTTGAACACCATCTGCAGCTAGGTGGGCTTTAACAGTCACCTCAGGAGCTTTCAAAAAACTGGAAACTCTCGGCCCACTCAAGGAGATTCCAGTTTAGTAGGTTTTGGGGTGGGGCCTAGAAATTCAAATTTTATAAAAGCTTTCTAAGTGATTATATAATCAGTTAAGTTTTGATACAACTTTAAACTTAGGGTAAGAATTCTTTCTACAGCATCCCTGGCAAAGAGTCATCCAGTCTCAACTTTTACAAACTCAGGAACACATCTGTTTTTTGCGAGGCAACTTATTATATTGCTTTTAAAGATTTGTCTGGACTGAGCTAAAATTCACTACCTTGTAATTCCCACCCACTAGTGCTATTTTTTATTTTGGAAAGAAGAAAGAGTAACTTTCAATCACATTACACTCAGTGTGCTAGATATTACCTTTCCTTTGTGGGCTTGAAAATATTAAACTAGATAGTTTCCTTAGCTGCAAAATGGATTATCAGAGTAGATAAGCAGTTATCAAAATGGGGTCTGTATGGGGACCCCTGACACCCTTTCAAGGGGTCTAAAAAATCAAAACTATTTTCATCATAATACTAAGATGCTATTTACCTTTTTCAATGTGTTGCCATTTACACTGAGGATGCAAAGCAATTTTGGGCAGGACTGCTGGTGCCTTAGCACAGATCAAGGCAGTGGCACCAAATTTTGTTAGTAGTCCTTGCATTTTTTAGAATAATCACCATTCACAGAAAAAAAATCTAGTTTTGCTTAAGAATGTTGCAGATGAAGCAGTACAAATTATTGATTTTATTAATTCTTGACCCTTAAGTATATTTTAAATAGTCTGTGATGAAATGGGAAGTATGAATAAAGCACTTATGCTGCCTACTCAAGTACTGTAGTTACCTTGAGAAAAAATCACTTGCATGATTGAGTTTCAAGCTGAACTAACTGTTTTTTTCATAGAACGTCATTTTTACTTGAAAGAATGACTAACAGACACACAGTGGTTATTCAAACTGTGGATACTTGGCAGATGTATTCTCAAAAATGAGCAAAGTGAGCCTCCCATTTTAGGAAAATCAACTGACACTATTTGTTGTCAATAATAAAATTTGAGCTTTCAAGAGAAAATTAGTTGTTTGGAAAACTTGTATCCACTACCATGAGGTTGATGGCTTTCCAATATTTAAAAACTTTTCTAAGATTGGTGATAGTAACAATTGGTGATATTAACAAATGTGATTTTTTAAAATATTGAATAATGAAATACATCAACATTTTGAAGATCTGCACAACTCAAGTGAACCAGTATTCTCCAGATGAACCAATGTATGATGTTGCAAAAACATGCATGGGTAAAAGATGCATTTAAAGACCAGTGGTGTTTGTTTGTTTGTTTGTTTGTTTGTTTGCAGTACGCGGGCCTCTCACTGTTGTGGCCTCTCCCGTTGCGGAGCACAGGCTCCTGACGCGCAGGCTCAGCGGCCATGGCTCATGGGCCCAGCCGCTCCGCGGCATGTGGGATCTTCCTGGACCGGGACACGAACCCGTGTCCCCTGCATCGGCAGGCGGACTCTCAACCACTGCGCCACCAGGGAAGCCCAAGACCAGTGGTTTTTAAAGTAACAGAATATAAAAAGTTAATTGATATTCAGGTTTCAGATTCCATATTGCACTTAACCTTTGGTAAACTATTACTTGTCAAATTTTGATATAGTACTAAAGAAGAATAGCTACAATTATCTTGAAAGGCTGTTAAAAAATCTGCCTCTTTCCAACTTCATATCTGTGTGAAGATGGATATTTTTCACATACTTCTGTCAAACCAACATATCACAACAGATTGAATGCAGTAGCACCTATGAGAATCCAACTGTCTTTTATTGAACTAGGCATTTGAGATACTTAAAAATGCAAAACAATGCCAGTCTTCTAATTTTTTTGTTTTGTAAAATATGCTTGTATTTTAAAATTATGTTATTTATGTTACCATGTAATAGGTTCATCACTAAATGATTATTAATCATTTATTTTATTTTAAATGAATTAATAACTATTTAAATTTTTTCTTAGCTTTAGTTTCAGATATAATAACTATTGATAAATATAACCATAGCTCTTTGGGACTCTGAATAATTTTTAGAAATGTAAAGGAGTCCTGAGACCAAAGAGTTTGAGGATCACTGGATTAGATGATCTCCAAAGTTCAGTCCAACTAACCACCTTTAGAGCATGCAACCATTTTAATGTAACATGTTTCCTCTAAAATTTCTTAGCCATTCTCTTATGAATGCTTGTCAACATCCCTTCTAAACTGTGGCCCTTAATACTGGAATCATATTGAAGGTGTAGGTTGAGCAGCATAGAATATATAAATAGGCAACTAGCAGTATGCTTCAGTAGTAACTATCTTTGGAGATTTTTTAAAATAGGGGAAATTCCTATTTCTTTGAGGAAATAGGCTTTTGTTCCAGGAAAGCAGAGTGGTATACTAGGTAGCATCTAAGTTGTCTTCCTTGATACATCAGAAATACTCTTACTTTTGCCTTAGAAGATGTAAATATCAATAAGTGAAACCTCATTTTCCCCTTCACTATTGTGATATTCTTAATTATTAGTAATTGCATTTTTTAAAAATTGTGCATTAGCTTAGTATCAGTTCCTTTGCAAGATGAATTTCACATTTCATTTTCACATTTCGTAGTTCAAATTTTACATAATTTAGTATAATTATTAAGAGGAAAAGGAAAGCTAAGAATGATGGAGTTCAAGAAACATGGCTTCAGCCTAGCAATGCTATAAAGAACAAAAGATAATATTATGGAGGGTTTTGCATTTTTTTTTAATTGATGCAACTTGGGAGAGAATAGCAGTTTTAATGCAAAAATCACATCTGCAGGAAAACTCATTTGTATTTGCATACAGGATATTTTTTAATGTCTCTATAATTTTTATTTTGATGTATGAAACACCAGGCATTGATGTCTTTCCAAAAGTTAGTTGAGAAAATAAATGCTTTAAATGTAGTTGTTTTAACTCAGTGGCTCATTATGTATAACATAACATTATTAAACCAAAGAATCAATCCTTGAGTTGAGTTTTAAACATGTGATGCCACAATTTAATATAAAGGTGGACAAAATTTTGTTACAGGTGTTTTTGGAAGCATTTTGGTACTTTAAAAAATGCCTTAGGTTATTGACTCTCAGAGTTGTAAGGTCATTTAATCCAACCACCAACTTGAACCTTCTTGCTTAGAAAAAAAAAAGAAGGGATGGGGATTAAAAAGAGAAATGGGTGTGGTTTAGAGACAGCTTTAAGCAGGATTTAAAAATTTAGCTTGAAAGCTTTTAAAGTCTAATTATACAGGGAGGCGGAAGTGTTTTTATTTTCTGTTTACCTTTGCTCTGTTACCTATTTTTGGTAGAGGGGGACATATTTTGTGAAAATCTTTATGGCTTCTTCATTTGATGTCAAGATACTTGTTTGAAGTTGCCTTGTAATTCAGAGGTTTTTCTTTTTGTAACTAATATTAATATTTGGCTTTTGCTGCTAGATTAATAGCACGTTAGTCTGGATTTGGTGACTACTTTTGAATGTATAAGTGATATAGTGAATTTTAGAAATAGCTTTTTTGTTTTGGGACAAATTAGACATGTTAAGGATAAAAAAATCTAAATAACACCAACTCATAAGAATAAAAAAGTAAAAATAAGCCCATATCTCACTCAGTGTTAACATTTTTGTTAAATTGTACTTTACTTTGTGTGCATGTGTGTATATACACATTTGATTTTCTATAAATTAGCTCTTATTATACATGTTACTTTTTTTATTCAACAATATTTTGTGGCCATCTTTTAATGTCATTAAATATAGATTTATATCATAATTTTTAATGATTACAGAGTACTGTTATATATATGTACCATAATTTACTTACGCAGTTAGTAGGTTATTTTCAATTTAGGGCTATTAGAAAAATGCTGTAATGAACATGCTTATTACATGTATATGTATTTTAACATTTTTGTGATTAGTTCCTTAGGATAATTTTGGAAATAGCCTTTCAAACTCAAAGGATATTGATGTTAAAAATATTAACACTCTCTGGGGCTTCCCTGGTGGCGCAGTGGTTGAGAGTCCGCCTGCCAATGCAGGGGACACGGGTTCGTGCCCCGGTCCGGGAAGATCCCACATGCCGCGGAGCGGCTGGGCCCGTGAGCCATGGCCGCTGAGCCTGCGCATCCGGAGCCTGTGCTCTGCAACGGGAGAGGCCACAACAGTGAGAGGCCCGCGAACCGCAAAAAAATAAAATAAAATAAAATAAAAAAATATATATATTAACACTTTCTGTCAAATTACCATTCAGAAAAGTTGTACCCAATTTATAATCCCATGAATGGTACCTGAAAGTGTTTATTTTTCCACATCCTCATAAATGCTAGTTTTTGTCCAGTTTACAAGAATATTTTGCCAATATTTTAGGTGAAAATACTTTATTTACATTTACTTGATTATTAGGGAGACTCATATTTTTGTTATTGGACATTTGTATTTCTTAATTGGTAAATTTACTCTTTATATTCTTTGTGCATTTTTATATTGAAGAATTTGTAGCAATGCACTTTTTTTTTTAACATCTTTATTGGAGTATAATTGCTCTACAATGGTGTGTTAGTTTCTGCTTTATAGCAAAGTGAATCAGCTATACATATACATATATCCCCATATCTCTTCCCTCTTGCATCTCCCTACCTACCACCCTCCCTATCCCACCCCTCTAGGTGGTCACAAAGCACCGAGCTGATCTCCCTGTGCTATGCGGCTGCTTCCCACTAGCTACAATGCACTTTTTATTTAGTAAATTAAGAATATGCAAAAGATTTGATAACCAAATAATATGGAGGATGTCAGCACCATGGTCAGACGTAATAGTTTGTTGTCCAGTTTGGATTATTATTATTTTTTAAAAAGATTTATTAATTAATTATTTATTTTTGGCTGCAACGGATCTTAGTTGCGGCATGCGGGATCTTTGTTGAGGCATGTGGGATCTTAGTTCCCTCACCAGGGATTGAACCTGCATCCCCTGCATTGTAAGGTGGATCCTCTACTACTGAACCACCAGGGAGGTCCCCACGGTTGGATTACTGATTGTTTGAAAAGTCTTTTAGGACAAAGGCCATGATTTAAAAATATTTATTTATTTATAAATTGAGATGTAATTGACATATAGCATTGTATTAGTTTTAGGTGTACAGCGTAATGATTTTCTTTATTTAAAAAATTTGTGACTATATTGTCCAGTGAAATCTTTAACCCATGATCAATATTTGCTGAATGAATGAATGAACTAGTAGAGGAGTGGAACAATCCATGGTGATTGGATATTCTGAAGATTCATTTTACTGAACATATTGTGATTTTCCAGATCAGATGGTATTTCCTTCTCTATCTTCTTACTTTTGTGCTGCCCTCAGGACCAAAGTTGCCAATTTTATTTTGGAAATGTTTTCTTCAGCTTAAACTTTTCTGGTTCTTGAAGAAGTAGATTACTTCAAGTTGTGTGTTAATTCTTGTGAGTTGATTCTTAATTCTTTGCCCATCATAAAATATTGCTTGTTTATTCCTAAATTCTCTACAGGAGGAAGTATGCATTAAAGTTTTTTTTTAAAAATTTAAATTTTATTGGAGTATAGTTAATTTACAATGTTGTGTTAGTTTCAGGTGTACAGCAAAGTGATTCAGTTATAGATATACATATATTCATTCTTTTTTAGATTCTTTTCTCATATAGGTTATCACAGAATATTAAGTAGAGTTCCCTGTGCTATACAGTAGGTCCTTGTTGGTTATCTGTCTTATACATAGTAGTGTGTGTGTGTTCATGCCAAGCTCCTGATTTATCCCTCCCCCGACCTTTCCCCTTTGGTAGCCCCAAGTTTGTTCTCGATATTTGTAAGTCCGTTTCTGTTTTGTAAATAAGTTCATTTGTATCTTTATTTTTTAAAATTGGATTCCACATATGAATGATATCATATGATATTTGTCTTTCTCTGTCTGACTTCACTTAGTGTGATTTTTTTTGTTTTTTTATAATAGTGAACTGTGATGTTAGAAGCTTATACTTTTAAATTTGTTTGCTGCAAAATTCACCAATAGTATAAATCAGTTGATAATGAGATTCAGAGTTACTTTTAAAGTATGCAGCAAGGGGCTTCCCTGGTGGCGCAGTGGTTGAGAGTCCGCCTGCCGCTGCAGGGGACACGGGTTCGTGCCCCCGGTCCGGGAAGATCCCACATGCCGTGGAGCGGCTGGGCCTGTGAGCCATGGCTGCTGAGCCTGCGTGTCCGGAGCCTGTGCTCTGCAACGGGAGAGGCCACAACAGTGAGAGGCCCACGTACCGCAAAAAAAACCCACAACAAATAAAATATGCAGCAAGACTGGACTTATATGACAAATGAGATTTATTGACTTCATATTGACGAATGTTAAAATACTATTTGCCCTAAATCTCTGGAATCTGACTTATTCTAAATTTAAAATATCTCCAGAGTTAGAGATCTTAACTGAAAAAGATGAGACATACATCAGTCACAATATTATCTGGATGCCTTTTATTTTGTCCTCCATTGTTTAAATGGAAGTGAAGAAATGGGATGTATAATATTTATTGCATAATTCCAATTCATGCTTTTAAAAGAATAGTTGCTAGAAAGACAAGGTGAGATCCTTTTAAAAGTATGTGAGCACTTAAGAACACTTAGATTCTTCCAGACTTTAGGCTTTTGGATATACAGCATTTTGCTAGAGATTTACTTTATAGATAACTTCAGTTATAATTTTTAATTCAGGGTCAGATAAAATGTGAGAATAGCTTATATCAGAACCAGAATTCTTTTCTGGCTTTGACTAGTACACAGAGTGTGTCCACATTGGGTTGTGTGGTGTCCCAGGTAAAATTGCTCTACTGAATCCCGAAACATCAGAAAGCCATGAGGAGGTAAAGGGTATAACACCAAAAATAAATGACAGAGCTACCTTCCTCAGGGTGGACTCTCTTGTACTTCTCGCATGCAATAGAAGTAGCCATTGCAGAGTTGCTAGAAACTGGTGAAATTGGATTGGGGAAGCCTGAGGCACCATTTCCTACAGAGAGAAAGAGGTCTGGTGAGGAAACGTATGGATACTTAAAGCTGTCCAAATGTCCAGGACTTTATTATCTATCAATCCTGACTAGAAAATAGAATAATTATATGGGTCACTTAGGCAAAAGCATGTTATAGGAGCTGGGGAAGGGCTGAGTTGTATATTTATTTCATATCTCAACTTAATTTCAGAGGCCAATACCTAATCTATTATGGCCATTTGTTCTATAAATGCAATATTGGGAATAGTAGATCCTATAAATGATGTTGAACAAGATCTATGTTTTTTGAAATGAATTTTCTTTAAATCTAGTTAGCTAACTAACTAGGTTAGTTAACTAACCTAGATGTTTACTGGCTGTATTTAAAATATGTGGATTGAATCAAACTAGTCCCCAGAGTCTAGGAAAGTTTCTGACCTAAATTAGGAACCCAAGCTCCATTATTATTTTCACTTGAACACTACTCATAGCCATCCTAACTTTTTGGAAAGAGTACGGCCTTTGCAACAAAGTTTCTTTGTTTTCATGGAACCAAAAATGTGCTGTATTTAGACCAAACAATAAAAATAAACTACCAAACTACTTTCTAATGCATGGGGGTTCTGGAGAGAGGAAACCATAGATATTTAGAGGCATAAAGTGAGTCATTGTGCTAGTTAAAACTTTTTACAAGGCTAGCTCTGTATGTTTGAGTTGCATCTGTTACCTCTTCAGCCAGAACTAAAGTGTGTGCAAGGAAAAGAATTTTGAATTGAATTGTGGCTCATACAGAATGCATTGTATATAGCCTAAGCATCTAAATAGATTCCACATCTTGGGCAGAACTAAAACTGCATCTTTTCATATTTAGTCTACCTTCAAGGTATTCCTGTTGGACATATCCAAGGTATTTTCCGTGAATCTAATTCGTTTTAACTTGCAGACATAAACAGTTTTTCAAATGTAACTTGTAAGCCTTTATTCCCTTAAAATTTTTTCTTGCTTTTGTTTTTACTTATTCATATTTTTAAACACCACTTTATTACTGACAGTATTTTAAAAGCCATAATGGATGGAGATGTTGTATTCTTCGATGAAGAACAATGAACGAATTGTTTCTTTTGGTATTATCATCTTGGAAAAAGTTGTTTGAGTAGACAACTGACCGAGTTAAAAAATAGTATAATTTGTAGCCAGAATGTATTCTTTAATAAAGCAAGTAAATGCAATTTACTAATCCTTTTTCATTTCCTTTTTTGTCTAAACTTTCAGGTCACTTTCATGAATTCAAAGGCAATTTACCAGTGATTTCTGGGTGCTGGAGCTGATTTTTTTGTGCGTATTTGTAAGTATTGGCTTATTTATTACTCTTACTATTCTCATTGTGTGATGAGAACAGTTACAGTGTTTTTAAAGTGTTATTAGTTTTTTGTAAGTGTTTTCTTAAAAGGAGTATAGAAAAATATCAGAGGGTGAAAAAAGCCTCTGTTATGATTTCCAGTGAAATAACACAATGGCAGGGCCAATTACAAGAGGCTGAAACGATAAATATCTCACTTTTTGAAGATGGGGCTCAATTGTAGGAATGGATTATTACCTTAAAGGGGCTAATCTATCTGCACATGAATAATTTACCTTGATAACTTCTTATAGTCTTCTGGTTGTCTGGACTTGAAAAGTTCTATGTGCCTGTGCTCATTGAAAAGATGTGAGATGATACAGAATTCAAAGAGCTGTCAGTACTTGAGGAGATTATGTATTAAGGAACCAAAGACTCATTTAGTGAATGTATAATGTATATCAAAATCGGGGTATTCCTGTCTTCTTCACCATCCTCAAAATGCTATTATATTTTAAATGGTATTTTGGAGAACAAAGATAATTTTTCTCAGGAAAGAAGGTCAATTTCAAGATGAACTTTAATGATCAATGAAAATACTTCAAATTGTTATGTATTTATTAATATAAAAGTAGTTTAGAGTATGTGGCAGGTATTAAAAATGTTTGTGTGTATATAAGACCATATTTAAGTAACTTGAGTTTAAGATATATTTATGTGTGTACATTGTACCAAACCATTGATATCTAAGGTGATCTTTACATTCGATAACCACAAAGACAGAGGAAACTTTTTCTCTGTTAGTGTACTACTATAAAGGAATTTTAGGGAATAAACTTCTAGGAAAGTATTTGAAAAAAAAGTAACATTATAAATTAGAGTTTAAGTGATTCAGTATTTAAACAGAGAGCAGTGAAAATTTATTTAAAACCAGCTTTACCTTTCTTTTAGTAGTAACATTGATTGGGGCAGGTATTTTGAACCATCTTAAAAAAATAGATGTGAATATTTAATATAGCTTAACACAGTTTGTATATTTTTTAATGTTTTAAGAATGAATAAGATGTTATTTTATGAGACTATCAATTCACATTGTATTATTTGAAGACTGAATTCTTATGTAAAACACAAAATATTAAACTCCATGGTTCATTTGGATTAAATATAAGCTTTTAATTTGTGCAAGGTATCACAGTGAGGATTAGGAGGCAAAGAAGATGGAGAAAGAAATGTAAAGTACCTTTGAAGGGCTCTCGAGAAAAAGGATGGTTCCAAGGAGCTGAGCTTATCCTATTAGAAATCTGTGTGAAGGGAAATAATTTTGAACTGTCCAAATCTTGTCTTTGTTGCTTTATCCTTTCTTTTACTTCCTTTCTCTCTTCTCGCGTATCATTCAGTCATTCCCTATAGTAAGTTTTTAGGATGATTAATGTTTTTAAACTACAAATACAAGACAATTACCAGCATTTCAACCAAGATGGCCTTAATCAAAATATAGTCTACATTTCTCATCACCCAAAGGCTCTGTTTCCTGAATTTTTCTCTTCTCTACCGCCCCCTGCCCCCCAGCAATCCAGCAATACCCCAACCAGATATACATAGACGAGTTTTGAACAGAGGTGGTCCAATTAGCTGAATTTTTTTTCTTGTGACCTGACAAAGAGAGAGGCTAAAAAATAGAAGGGGCACTGTGGGTGTAGTTTTCATATGGTTATTTCTGGAGTTCAACTTAAAAAAACCCAAAAAGCTCTAGTCAGATTTTGTCTAATCACTTAGGTAGAAGTCATAGTAATCACACAGGCCTAAAGTAATTGTTTTCCAGACTTGAGAATTTCCGTATGATAGTTTAGGGTGTGGAGTTTGTTGTTCCTTTGGTCTGTGGTCTCAAGTTTTGTTCCAGCCATCTCCTGACTATGGAACCTTCTTATTAAAGAAATGTAGCAGGATACTATGACTAAGATAAGTCAAATAAAATTAACATGGCATCCAGAATCCTTGCATTCTCACTTCTTTTAATTATTGCAGAAACTGTCTGCCACTTACACTGAATGATGAGGCAGCTAGAACAGTAGAAATATTCATCTAGTCTAGCCTAAAAACAGGCAAATGAGATCAGTGACAATGGCTTCTTTTAGGAACTTTAATTTCCATGTTTTGGAACTGCTTATTTGCTACATGATCTAAGGCAGAAAGTTATACCTCATGGCCACGGGAAGGTTTCTTAGTAAGGTATGCAGAAGCCGGTCTGTGAGATAAGGAGGTGGGATATTGTTTTGCACATCCATAATGAATAGGCCACACCAAAGGTGTGTGAGAACCGATTGGAATCTTACCTACTTACATCTACTACCTAGGTCAGAGTAGGAAAACACTGTGAAGGAAAATGGTTATCTTTTCAGAAGCTGAAAGCATCTTATTCTAGCTTTTTTTTTCTTTTAAAAAAATAAAACTACCTTTTTTCTTTTCCCAAAGTAGGCATTGTATAAGAAGACCTTGTTTTGCATGTTAATATCCCACATTTAATTTTTTATCTCTAATTAAAATGTAATTAATTAATTCTGTCCTTTCAGTTTTACCAGGGCAGTAAATGATTGGTTAAAAACAATGAAAATAACAACAACAAAACAGAGAATTAGATAGCCTGCTTTTTCAGGTTCCCAAGCCTTTTTAGAAATTTGATAATGAATTCCCTTTTATAAAATTCTGTCTCTGTTCATGGTGTCTAATAGCAGTTTTTTCACTGAAAAAGTCCGGAAGTATTTTATTGTTTGGTACCAAAATGATTATTGCTTAGCTCCATGCTTGAGTTAATAATGACAACAATATCTTAATTCAGCATAACACTTGCTTTTGCAGACATTAAACTGGCTAAATTTCATAAAACTCTGTGAGATGAGTAGGAATTATCCTTATTTTTGCAGAGTGGCAGGACTCAAACCAAGGGATTCATAGTATAAATTCCATGCTCTTTCCATAACACCAATCTGTCTTCTCTCAGAGAATATTTTAGCTCTCTTTCTTTTGTTGTTTGATCACTATCTCAGTCTCTACTTGGTTGCTGTACAAAATATTTTTGAAAAGTTTAGGTAGAGTAAGTCAGGCAGGAGATTTTGGAGAACCTTATACCACTTTATTTCCTCATGTTCCTCGATCATTTGCTCCTCCCTGACATTCTCCTATCCCCCTATTTCCAAACTCCACATGTCATGCTTCAGCTGAAATTTTTTGAATTGCATAGATTTTTAGGAAACAAACAAAAAGAATCATGAAATCATCTCTTTGTGGTATTTTAAAATGGAGAGAAATTTGTTTCAAACTGAGCGTAGCCCAGACCAAAGCTCCCTCAGTGAGAACATCTGTGATTTTAAGGACAAGTAGGTCTAAGTGCATTATCTTTAAAAAATATTATTCCAGGCTAATCTTGACATAGAGCAGGTAAATAAAAAAGATGAGCTGTGAAAATCCACAAATAGGGCTTGAATGCCATTTTCCATGACAACGGGAGCTGCCCCATGAAAGCATTAATGCTGGGAATGTAAGGAATTTAAAATTGTGTCTTCTCAGTTTTACAGTTGTGTGCTCATGTTAATTAGAGATATACTGACATTTGAAGTATCTACATTAATACACACAGCTACTATACATTTGTGAACTGTGGCCAGAAATCTACTTTAATTGAAAGCAGTTTGCTAATCTGAATGTGTATATCCGTTACATTTTAAGCTTTTAAATTTTAATACTAGTGCCCTTAGATACTTGTTCTTTTTGCTCTCTCCACTTTCTGTTTCTAATTTATACCTGAAAGGACAGCCTGGCCTATTTTTAATCTCCTAGTGGTGTTTTGGAGCAATATTGATGGAATTTTGAGGAAAAAAATGTTTTTTAATAGTGTCTTTTTACTTGCTGTACTTTGAATCTCTTTTTACTCTCTGACTTTCTAAATTGTTGGTTTTTCTTGCAAACCTTTAAGATGGCCTGCCACCGAAATAAGGTAGGATTTAGGTTTATGGAATTTGCTGCACTGGCTATATTTAAGTACTAAAGAGCTACTCTTCACAGTCATACTATGGTTTTAGCCAGAAAAGCCCAGTATTAGAGACCTTGATGAGATGAGCAGTGAAGAGGCATTCTGATGTTTTTAGTATAGCTGAATTTTGTCCTTCCCTCTTGATGTCAAGCCATGTATCTTAATTTTTGATTTGCATATATGTTCACAATAGCTTGATGACTTCTTGAGTCATCTTTAGCCCTAGAGTTTTTGCTTTGCCTGTCTTAAAGGAAGACTTTACATCTATTTTTTTTGCAAGTTTGTGTTTCTTAAGAATCTGCCTGTCAGGATTTTTAACCTAATTGTTTTGTCCTTTTTTGTCTAATGAAACTCCCACACTTACTTTTTGAACTAATCCCTGTGTATTACACAAGACCAGTTAGAAAGAAGCTTCCTTTTTGTAGCACCAGAATAAACTGCTCTAAAAATTTGTAATACTCTGGACTTATTTCATTAAACCATTTTACTGGCACCATTAAACTACTGAGACCTGGGACCATTAAAACTTACTCAGTACTATTATTATTATGGCCTATTTTACCCTTTATTAATTTTTTTTCACTGTACTAAGTTCCTCTGCTCTTTATTTTTTCATGTTGCTTACTACATATTGTGCCATCACAGCACATTTGGTAATTTCAAGTTAATTGCTCAATTATCAGTGATAGTCATGAAGCACTTGAAACATGCGCAGTGGAGGATTTAAAAAATTTCGAAATAAGTTGGTGTGTCATAATCTTAAATGTGAAACATGCCAATATCTGCAGGCATAAAAATACACTGTCTGAGCTAGGCATTTCAGGGAAGGCAAAAACCTACTCTTAAAATCAGGGCTTTTGTCTGGCACTGAAGTGTTTCATCTTTGCTAATTTCAAACAACGTATCTAAATTTGATCTTGGTTTCCTTTTCAACTCTAAAAACTTGGTCGTGGTAATAAGGGAGAAGGGAAGTAAAACTGTATTGATTCTGTTCGAATGTTTAACCGGAACCTTACAGTCACGATATTCACTGTAAAGTGGAATTTGGTGTGAGGTGGATCCATATTGGATGCCAGTCAAGGAAGCTGACTTACTAAGGAAGCAGAATGGTCTCTTTATAATGTTTCTGCACACATTAAGGCAATCCTCTAATCAGAGGACAGTGGTTCAGTGAAGATAGTATGTTGATGATTTATTTATATCGAAAAACCTCATGAGAACAATGACACTTTGCGGACTTTTTCTGTATCTTACACAGTAATAGTCTCAGATGCCTTCAAGATAACTTATACATTATGGCAAAATACTTATTGTAACTCTTTTGGCAACTAGGCAAACTATCCTTAAATTTTGCATTAGTATTCAGTTCAAGGTTTTTTCTAAACGAATATAGTGCCAACAGCTCTTTTTTAGATGCTATTATGGTTGTTTCATATTTTTATAGTACTGTAGTAAAGCTGAATTTACTGGTTACATTTGAAGGTGGAGTAGAGCAGCACAGGAGTCAACATTAAAGTGATTCAGTGCCTGTTGGAGAAAAATTCTTCCTAACTTGAGATTGGAAACAACGTGGGGCTTGAGGCCTGTTTGCTAAGAACAGCTAATAAATTTGAATATTCCCCCCAAAAGCTGCTCTCTGAACTTGTTTTTAACCAAGAAGATAGGCTTAATCATTTCCCAGTATTCTTACATAAATTTTATTAATATTTAAAGGAATTAAATGCATATAGAGAAGGGGAAATAAAGCCATAATTTGAACTGAGTGGTGGTCTCAAATACGGGGAAATGAGGGAGTGTCCATAAATGTACTAATTCTGCACAGCTAGCTATTATTTTATAATATAATAATCTATAAAATGTGAAATATAGTCTATTTATAATTCAGGAAAAAATAAACTCATTGATTTACTCAAGCATTTAGATAGAAATATTTTTGGTAACTATAAATATTGTTTGAATAAGCAACAAAATCTCGTGCATTTTGTTGTATGCTTGTCTCTACACATCACTTTCAGCACATAGTTTTATCTGAAGTACATATTTTATGTTATCTTGGGGTATGGGTATAAATGCTTATCATTTCACCAAATTTTTGCCATCTCCTAACATTAAAATGTGAGTTAAGTATTTCCAGTGAAGATAAAAACATTTTCTGCATTCTCTTCTTTCTCCCTCTCTTCGTCTCTCCTTCCCTTTTGCCCTACTCTCTCTGTCTCTCTGTCTCTCTTCATATTTCTTACTGGGGTTTTTCAAAGATGCAAGGCAATTATTGTGTAAAAAGATTAATTTCCTAAGCATTATCTTCCATCGATGACTGGCAAAAAAGACTTATTTTTAATGTTTAATCAGTCAAAAAGTTTGTCCACATGATGTAATTCCTGTTTTTATTATTATTTGCTTAGCAAGTGCTTGCAAGAGAAAAAAAGATGGTCCCTAACCTAAGGGTTTAAAAATTGATTTGTTACTAGACAGTTTATGTGGGTGGAGTTTTCTTTGGGTACAAGCTACTGGAGTTAGCTCTTTCTCTTTCTTTTCAGCTCACATAGTTTCATATAAACTTAAGTGAATGAATTCATTAATAAAAGCAGATTTTCTATTTTTATTTCACCTTTGGGCTCTTTTATACCTTTGGAAAATACAAATACAACAAAAAAGTATGTTTGACAGTTGATTATTATTTTTACCTTTTTGACCCATGTATAGTAGATAATTAAGCAATAGCATCAATGGAATCCAGGTCTGCATCCCTATAACTGCCTACATTAGGCAGAATATAGATTATTTTTTTTCTTCAAGCTGTGGTGGCGGGTAACAAGCCTATGACTTGGTTTTTAATTATTACCACTAGTGTTCTGAGTTTCATTGAACATAGTACAAAAGAAATACAGGTGTTATTCCTCTTGTGAATATTATTTTTCTTCCAATTATTACATATATATGGCATCATCAATTAGAATGGGTTGTTCTAAGGTGAGATTGGTTGCACATAATTTGATATCTGATACAGCATCAAGTGCACACTAACTGAATGGTTGACAGCTTTAAGGGATGGAAACATTTTGGGCTTTGTCCCTGGTAGTGGCAGTATGTGGAATCCACTGTTGATTTTGTGACTAGTTACAGAGAATTCTTCCCTGGACTTGCAGTCACAGAATAGATAGCTGCAAGGCAATATCTGGCGGACGGCTGAGAAAGTAAAGCATGAAAAATGTGGGTGTAAACAAGAGAGCTGAGTGTCAGAAATCTTTGAGCGTCTAGAGCTTTCTGAGGAGAAGATATGGTTGAACAAATGGAAGAAATACCTGTCCCTCCAATTTCACTGCAGTAATTGAGAAGAGGAGACAAAAAGGAGAGAAATTAGTGAAATAGGAAATGACTGAAATAGGAGATTTTTGTAAAATCACAAAATGGATTTGAGGACTTTTTTTAAGATGTGGAAATACTTGTTTGGGTCTGACAATAGTAATCTAAAAAGAGTTCTATAGTTGTTGGGTTTTTTTTTCCCTGATCTGTTTCAATTTTATTGATTTCAATTCAATGCATTCTAAGGACAACTGTAGGAATTTTAGGAAATGGGTACCTCCCAGGTAAAAAACCAGTGAGAATAATTTTGCTTTATCTGGGTAAAGATTAATATAGAAATATATGAAAATAATCATCTATGTATCACACTCTATATTTTATATGGGATACCTTTAGAAAGGTCTCATTGTAACCATGACCAAGTAGCATCCTTATATCTTCTAGAACAAGGAATCACATGAATTAGGTTTCAGTTATGGTATATGATGTTTTTAGTTTTGGAGGTTGGAAAACTCTTTGAAATCACATTTTTATAAAGTGATTTTTTGGTGTGATGTATATTCCTTCCTTTCCTTTCTCCCTCTACTTCCCTTTCTTCCTTTCCCTCCATCCTTTCTGTCCTTTCTTTCATTTAGAGATAGTTTGTTTTCAATTAGTATGTATGCTGCTTGCCAAGCTGTAAAGTAATACCTAACATGTGTTCCTTAAGTTGTATGCAGGGTCACCTTTTTGATTAAGGACTAAAGAGTCCTCTTTGGGTTTCTTATATGAATAAGAGCACTCTCATCCATTTTATGCAATCAAAGAAACTGAGGAAATTTGGAATTAGTTTTACTCTTGTGAGGTGATGAAGATAAGATAATTGGAAAGAAATTATAATCTTTATTGACCCAGCAGTTTACTAAACGTGAATTAGGATTTGTCAAATTTCAAGGCTTGTTGAGTGTTTGCTCACTAAGAACATGATAGAGGAATAATCATGGTCTAAAAGGAGAACTTTTAAGTTTTCAGAAACACTTCCTGCAGTGAGATAGTCTATGAAACCGTATACTCACAACCTTAAGGGAGGTCCTTAGTTGTGTTCTTCTGGCAAGTCTTCCACATTGAGTGAATTCGTCTCAGTTCTTGATGTGGGTTGTTTCTTGAGAATAGTTTGACTTAGCATTAAAGGGGTTAAATATCCTATGCAACCAAAGGGGGAAAATTTATAAATTATCTCAAGGATACTAAGCAGGAGATGAAACCCAGATATGCCTGAAAGAAAGTTGTGGATTGGTCAAGGTTATGATTATATAGAACACTGATAGAACAACAAACTATGCATCAGTTTGCAGTGTCTGGAGCGAATAGACTGCCGCTCTCCCCCAACAGCACCTACCGGTGCTTTAATACTTCCCAGTTTCTCTGTCAAGAGACGAAGGTGAGGGAATCAAGTGTCTATATTTAGCAGAGAGAACTTAAAAACAGCTGTTGCTTGTGTTGAACACCTGTATGTTCTAGGCATTGGGCAAGGCACTTTTACCTTGTTATTTTTAATCCTTTTAACAAATCCCTGAAATCCCTGGTTGTTTTCTATAAATTTTGATTTATTTTTTTACCTTCATAGCACTTAAAATGATTAGTAGTTATCCTGTATTTGTATGTTTATGTAATGTCTATTTTCTTCACTAAACTAAAAACCCTGTCAGGGTAGAGACCAAGACTATTTTGTTCAAACCTGTATACCCAGTTTCTAGCACAGTGTATGACACGTACTAAGTTCCTAGTAGATATTTGTTGAATAAATAAATGAACAACAACAAAAACAAAAGGTAAAGGAATGCAAGGAAGAAAAAGGCAGAGCTGGGGTTCAAACACAGTCTGTTTGATTTCAGATCACATCTCTTCCCACTCTAGAACACCAGCACAGTTTCACTTCATCTAGAATATTCTTGATTATATACTTAACTGATAAAATTTCTCTAAGTTCAGCTGTCTTAGAGCCCCCCAAATCTGTTTACATCTTATTCTGAGAACTCTTACATCTTACCCTGAGACTGAATGACATGGAAGAGGCTGTCCCATCTTTTTGTCATCCTGTTGGAATATTGCAACCATTTTATGCTAACAGTTCTCTCCAGAAATACAGATTCCATATTCTAGATTGTGGGGTTTCTGTTTCTCCTACACAAAGAGAGTGTACTTCTTTCTCTCCTTCTCTGAAATTGACCCTTAATTTAGATCGTTGTGCTGCTAAATTGACTTTCAGTAATGAGCAGAGTGATTGTTGCATACCCTGCTGAGTTTTCTGCTCGAGGAGAAGTGTGTCACTCTTACTTAGAGAGAGCCTGTGGGAGGAGTCAGGCCAACCCAAGGGGCTCTTATCCTGGCAGGTGCCAGGCACTGGGGCTTGGTTTGGTCATTCGGCAGTGACCTCTTTCCATTTACTTCATTTTTACTGCTTGAATTTTTCCTTGACAAATATCATTGTCAAGAAGTTTTTTGTTTTAATATTGGTTTTTACATGACACTATCAACCATTTCATCTCCTTTTATTCCTGGTATCATCTTTTAAAAAAGCCTTACTGTGTTTTTCCATTCTGTGTCCCAGGATGGGAGGAAATGTAAGAATGTAGAGAGTAAATGCAAGGTTCATAGTGTGGAAAGGTGTCATTTGAGTTAGGCTTCCAGCAATGCTATGTAACCTTGAAAATGTACATTTTTATGGCTGTATACATGTGGTTAGTTCAAACAGGAATTGTGTATCTCCCAGGTATATTGAATGGATACATATTTAAATCTTGATGTCAACTTAAAAGAGTCCTATTTAAATTCCCAAGAGGGTACAAGAAACAGATTTTTGTGATGTGAAGCAATAACCATCTTTTCTGGACCAAATGGCAATTTTGGAAGCTCTGGCCATCTGGGAATCTATCATTTGAAGCAGCCTGGCCTACTTGGAAGTTAGTTTCTTAGTGAGGAGTGATCTGAGCCATTAAGGTCTTCACATTGGATGGTGTAATCAGTGGTCAATCTGACCTCCAAGTTGCCCTCTGAAAACTGTTTAAAGATGTGTGTATCTGTTTTGCAGTTATGGTAAATCCTTTTTTTGGTAGCACATATTTTCTTCCAAGGAGAGGGCTTAGCTTCTGTTGGAAATTAATTCAACTCCACAAATATAATATATACTGGGTGCTGAGTGTATTCAAAACAGAACATTAGATGCTGCATTGGAAACAAATGCAAATGTACAGAGTTCCTGCCATCAAGAACCTTAGAGTCTAGACATAATTATTAAACTCTCTTATTCCTTTTTGTGTCCCTGTGTCTAACTCAGTGTGTGGCTCAAAGGTGAGATTAATAAATGTTAATTAAGTTGAATTGATTATTGCAGAGGAGATAAGCAGAGGAGATATGTAATTCCCTATGCAGAATATGTTAAATGCCTTAGTAAAATAAAAAATTGTATCTACAGAGCTTGTAAGAATTAAAGATACATCCCTTAAGAAGGACCTTAATTTAGGAAGCAGACTTTTTGATATTCTTTGACAGTTGAATAGAATTTTATCAGTGGAATAGGAGATGCAGAGAGAGGTGCATCCTGGTAGTGAGAGGACTAGCACAAGCATGGGTATGGGACCGATGGAAGGAAACAGGGAAGTATGGGATAGAGAACAATGAGAAGTCCACTTTGACTGAGGTATAGGGTATCTATAAGCTAGAAAACTTAGTGTGATCATATCATTGTGGTCCATAAGGCTAAGCTAAGGTATTTGGTAGATCTTAGGGGGCCATCAAACCAAATAGCTGAGCAGTATGGCAAGAGCTTTGCTTTTGCAAAATTTTTGAAAAATTATCTCAGCCAGCCCTTGTAGAGTAGATTAGAGGAAAAAAAAAAGACTTTAACTAGAGAAACACCTTGTAAGATACTTCAAGCAGGAGGTAAGAGGTTTAAACAAGAGTGGGTATTTTGAGAACAGAATGTTAGGAACAGAAAGAAGAGACTTCGCCAGTGTGGCATCAGTAAGACTGGATTATATGTGGTGGGGAGCATGAGGAAAAGAAAGGAGTCAAAATTACTCATTGCTTTTTCCTGTTCCTGTTATTCATCACAGCACTGAATTTTTGAAAAGGCAGAGGGAAAATATCTTGCTAATTATCTCTTGTCAACTCTCAAATCCCTTGCATCTCATTGGTTAGATTCCCACTGAAAATTGAGGATATTTTTTCTTCCCATGGAGGCCTGGAAGGAAGATGTGTTTTTAAAGGAATGAGAATATACGTAAAGATAAAATTACTTGGATGATTTAAAGGCATAACATAAACGCAGAAGATATTAACACTAGGAGCTCAATCAAGTGCACAGGCAGGACCTTGTTGATTTTGGGGGCATAAGGTAAAACTTGGCTACCATGAGTGAGAAAAGTGAAGATACTGGAGATTATGACATTCCTATCAGGTGGCTTTCACATAGGGATTAGTACCTGACATCTGTGAGGAATAAAACGGGTATGCACAGATAAAATGATGAGTACAACTCCCTGGTTATATTGCTACATTCTGTCCTCCACAGAAGGTATAGTCACAGCAAATATCATGCTTTGGATATAGGCCCTCTCTACTTGTCTCTTTCAAGGGAAAAGGAAATAGTGCAGGAAAATACACTCATGAGTAAGAAAAGACATTGAAATAAGATTTAAAAAATAAACTTTTTCAAGAAAATGGGATAAAGTCAAGTTGATTTTGAAAAGGATCCTTATCATTCTCATTACCTTATCATTCTCATTACCTTATCATTCAGACTAACACTAACATGCATTAATTCATTTATTCATTCACTCAATAAGAATATGAATTCAGGACTCTTCTGGACATGAGGTGGAATTTAAAATGGTAAATGAAGAATTAGTCATCAGGAATTTATAATCTATTGTAGGAGGAGATGAAATATACATATATGAAAAAGAACAAGAAAGTAACTGGTATGAAACCTAGTAATTTGGGCTTCCCTGGTGGCTCAGTGGTTGAGAGTCCGCCTGCCGATGCAGGGCACACGGGTTCGTGCCCCGGTCCGGGAAGATCCCACATACCGCGGAGCGGCTGGTCCCGTGAGCCATGGCCGCTGAGCCTGCGCGTCCGGAGCCTGTGCTCCACAACGGGAGAGGCCACAGCAGTGAGAGGCCCGTGTACCGCAAAAACAAACAAACAAACAAACAAAAAACACCTAGTAATTCATCTCTGGGAAGTGCTTTGCCCATTGTTTCTTCTTGGAGACCTATGGTAGCTGTTCCTGTCCATTCAACTGTCTGTACCTTAGCCTGCTGACAAACTGAGCCTCTTGCCAGTACTTCATCAAAGGGTGCTCTTTCATAACCTGTGTATGACTTAAATATCTGTCTCATTTGTGCTTAGCAAGTTGTTCATATTAAGTAGTGCATAATAGGTTCCAGTAAAATGCTTTTTGAATGAATGACAGAAACTCTACCTCTCATGCATTCTATCAATTAAGGTATTTTGGGTTAAAAAATCTTCTTTAAAAATTTATATATCCTATGAGAAAGTTAAAATCTATTACTTTTTCACATCTTAAGCTTTTTATATGCCTTTAAATTTTAAAACTCCAAAACAACTTTTGAGTACCTTCTGTGAAGCAGAACTGTATTAGTTACTTCATATTAGTTTAAAAATATACCGTGTGGAATTCCTGCCACCCCTGGATACTGCTGTGTAATAGCTGTGATCTTAGGCAAATCATAGAGCCTCTTGGAGCCTTAGCTTCCTCACCTGTAGAGTGAGAATATTACCTACTGCATGTTCTTTTAATAGCTTTATTGAGATATAATTGGCATATAATAAACTGCATATATTTAAAGTGTTTAATTTGACGTTTTGATATACATATACACCAGTGAAGCCATTTCCACAGTCAAGGTAATTTACATATCCATAACCCCTAATGGTTTCTTAATGCCCCTTCTGAGTCCCTTACTCCTACCCCTCCTTGATCTGTTTTCAGCCTCATCCCCAGGCAGTCACTGATTGTTGCCACTATAGATTGCATTAAAAGTTTTGCTTTATGTAAGTGGAATCATATATTATGTACTCTTTTTTGTCTAGTTTCTTTCATTCTGCATAATTATTTTGAGATTCACTCATGTGCATGTCAATAACTTATTTTTAAAATTGAGGAGTAGTATTTCATTGTATGGATATACCACAATTTGATTATCCATTTAGGTTCTTTCTAGTTTTTGGCTATTACAAATGAAGCTGCTTTGGACATTTGTCTTTGAGTGGACATATGCTTTGTTTTCTTTTGGGTAAATACGTAGGAATGGAATGGCTAGTTTACCTAGGTGCATGTTTAACTTTATAAGAACTGCTGATTTTTCCAAAGTGGTTTACCGTTTTACATTCCTGCTAGCAATGTGTAAGAGTTCCAGCTGTCCCACATTCTTAACACTTTGTATGTTTAGTCTTCAATTTTAGCTGTTCAAGTGGTTTGTAGTTGTGGCTCATGGTTTTAATTTTTATTGCCCTAATGACTGATGATGTTGGGCTCTTTTCATGTGCTTGTTTGTCATCATGTATCTACTTTGTTGAAGTGCATTTTAAATCTTTTGCTGTTTTTTTAAATTGGGGTTTTCTTCTTTTTTATTGAGTTGTAAGAGTATTTTTTAATATTTTTTTAAAATACAAGTTATTTATCAGATAATGTTTTGTATATATTTTTTACTGGCCTGTGGCTTGCCTTTTAATTTTAAGTGTCCTTTGAGAGCAGTGTTTTAAATTTTGAAAAAGTCCAATTTATTGCTTTTCTTTTCTTTTCTTTTTTTAACATCTTTATTGGAGTATAATTGCTTTACGATGGTATGTTAGTTTCTGCTTTATAACAAAGTGAATCAGCTATACATATACATATATCCCCATATCTCCTCCCTCTTACGTCTCCCTCCTACCCTCCCTATCCCACCACTCTAGGTGGTCAAAAAGCACTGAGCTGATCTATCTGTGCTATGTGGCTGCTTCCCGCTAGCTAGCTATTTTACATTTGGTAGTATATATATGTCCATGCCACTCTCTCACTTCGTCCCAGCTTACCCTTCCTCCCCACCCACTGTGTCCTCAAGTCCATTCTCTATGTCTGCGTCTTTATTCCTGTCCTGCCCCTAGGTTCTCCAGAACCATTTTTTTTTCTTTTTTAGATTCAATATATATGTGTTAGCATACGGTATTTTTTTTTCTCTTTCTGACTTACTTCACTCTGTATGACAGACTCTAGGTCCATCCACCTCACTACAAATAACTCAATTTCATTTCTTTTTATGGCTGAGTAATATTCCATTGTATATATGTGCCACATCTTCTTTATCCATTCATCTGTCGATGGACACTTAGGTTGCTTCCATGTCCTGGCTATTGTAAACAGAGCTGCAGTGAACATTGTGGTACATGATTCTTTTTGAATTATGGTTTTCTCAGGGTATATGCCCAGTAGTGGGATTGCTGGGTTGTATGGTAGTTCTATTTTTAGTTTTTTAAGGAACCTCCATACTGTTCTCCATAGTGGTGTATCAATTTATATTCCCACCAACAGTGCAAGAGGGTTCCCTTTTCTCCACACCCTCCCCAGCATTTATTGTTTGTAGATTTTTGATGATGGCCATTCTGACTGATGTGAGGTGATACCTCATTGTAGTTTTGATTTGCATTTCTCTAATGATTAGTGATGTTGAGCATCCTTTCATGTGTTTGTTGGCAATCTGTATATCCTCTTTGGAGAAGTGTCTATTTAGGTCTTCTGCCCATTTTTGGATTGGGTTGTTTGTTTTTGATATTGAGCTGCATGAGCTGCTTATAAATTTTGGAGATTAATCCTTTGTCAGTTGCTTCATTTGCAAATATTTTCTCCCATTCAGAGGGTTGTCTTTTCGTCTCGTTTATGTTTTCCTTTGCTGTGCAAAGCTTTTGTTTCATTAGGTCCCATTTGTTTATTTTTGTTTTTAGTTCCATTTCTTTAGGAGGTGGGTCAAAGAGGATCTTGCTGTGATTTATGTCATAGAGTGTTCTGCCTATGTTTTCCTCTAAGAGTTTTATAGTGTCTAGCCTTACATTTAGGTTTTTAATCCACTTTGAGTTTATTTTTGTGTATGGCATTAGAGAGTGTTCTAATATCATTCTTCTACATGTAGCTGTTCAGTTTTCCCAGAACCGCTTATTGAAGAGGCTGTCTTTTCTCCATTGTATATTCTAGCCTCCTTTACGAAAAATAAGGTGACCATATGTGCGTGGGTTTATCTCTGGTCTTTCTATCCTGTACCATTGATCTATATGTCTGTTTTTGTGCCAGTACCATACTGTCTTGATTACTGTAGCTTTATAGTATAGTTAGAAGTCCAGGAGCCTGATTCCTCCAGCTCCGTTTTTCTTTCTCAAGATTGCTTTGGCTATTCGGGGTCTTTTGTGTTTCCATACAAATTGTGAAAGTTTTTGTTCTAGTTCTGTGAAAACTGCCATTGGTAGTTTGATAGGGATTGCACTGAATCTGTAGATTGCTTTGGGTAGTAGAGTCATTTTGACAATATTGATTCTTCCAATCCAAGAACATGGTATATCTCTTCATCTGTTTGTATCATCTTTAATTTCTTTCATCAATGTCTTATAGTTTTCTGCATACAGGTCTTCTGTCTCCCTAGGTAGGTTTCTTCCTAGGTATTTTATTCTTTTTGTTGCAATGGTAAATGGGAGTGTTTCCTTAATTTCTCTTTCAAATTTTTCATCATTAGTGGAGAGGAATGCAATAGATTTCTGTGCATTAATTTTTTATCCTGCTACTTTACCAAATTCATTGATTAGCTCTAGTAGTTTTCTGGTAGCATCTTTAGGATTCTCTATGTATAGTATCATGTCATATGTAAACAGTGACAGCTTCACTTCTTCTTTTCTGATTTGGATTCCTTTTATTTCTTTTTCTTCTCTGATTGCTGTGGTTAAAACTTCCAAAACTGTGTTGAATAATAGTGGTAAGAGTGGGCAACCTTGTCTTGTTCCTGATCTTAGAGGAAATGGTTTCAGTTTTTCACCATTGAGAACAATGCTGGCTATGGGTTTGTCATATATGGCCTTTATTACGTTGAAGTAAGTTCCCTCTATGCCTACTTTCCGGAGGTTTCTTTTCATAAATGGGTGTTGAATTTTGTCAAAAGCTTTTTCTGCATCTATTGAGATGATCATATGGCTTTTCTCTTTCAATTTGTTAATATGGTTTATCACATTGATTGATTTGCATATACTGAAGAATCTTTACATTCCTGGGATAAACCCCACTTGATCATGGTGTATGATCCTTTTAATGTGCTGTTGGATTCTGTTTGCTAGTATTTTCTAAGGATTTTTGCATCTATGTTCATCAGTGATATTGGCCTTTAGTTTTCTTTCTTTGTGACATCTTTGTCTGGTTTTGGTCTCAGGGTGACGGTGGCCTTGTAGAAGGAGTTTGGGAGTGTTCCTCCCTCTGCTATAGTTTGGAAGAGTTTCAGAAGGATAGGTGTTAGCTCTTCTCTAAATGTTTGATAGAATTCGCCTGTGAAGCCATCTGGTCCTGAGCTTTTGTTTGTTGGAAGATTTTTAATCACAGTTTCAATTTCAGTGCTTGTGATTGGTCTGTTTATATTTTCTCTTTTTTCCTGGTTCAGTCTTGGAAGGTTGTGCTTTTCTAAGAACTTGTCCATTTCTTCCAGGTTGTCCATTTTATTGGCATATAGTTGCTTGTAGCAATCTCTTATGATCTTTTGTATTTCTGCATTGTCAGTTGTTGCTTCTCCTTTTTCATTTCCAATTCTATTGATTTGAGTCTGCTCCCTTTTTTGCTTGATGAGCCTTGCTAATGGTTTATCAATTTTGTTTATCTTCTCAAAGAACCAGCTTTTAGTTTTATTGATCTTTGCTATTGTTTCCTTCATTTTTTTTTCATTTATTTCTGATCTGATCTTTATGATTTGTTTCCTCTACCAACTTTATGATTTGTTTCCTCTGATCTTTATGATTTGTATCCTCCTCCAACTTTGGGTTTTTTTTGTTCTTCTTTCTCTAATTGCTTTAGGTATAAGGTTCGGTTGCTTATTTGAGATGTTTTTTGTTTCTTGAGGTAGGATTGTACTGCTATAAACTTTCCTGTTAGAACTGCTTTTGCTGCATCCCATAGGTTTTGGGTCATCGTGTTTTCATTGTCATTTATTTCTAGGTATTTTTTGATTTCCTCTTTGATTTCTTCAGTGATCTCTTGGTTATTTAGTAGTGTACTGTTTAGCCTCCATGTGTTTGTATTTTTTACAGATTTTTTTCCTGTAATTGATATCTAGTCTCATAGTGTTGTGGTTGGAAAAGATACTTGATATGATTTAAATTTTCTTAAATTAACCAAGGCTTGATTTGTGACCCAAGATGTGATCCATCCTGGAGAATGTTCCATGAGCACATGAGAAGGAAGTGCATTTTGTTGTTTCTGGATGGAATGTCCTAGAAATATCGATTAAGTCCATCTTGTTTAATGTGTCATTTAAAGCTTGTGTTTCTTTATTTATTTTCATTTTGGATGATCATTTCCATTGGTGAAAGTGGGGTGTTAAAGTCCCCTACTATTATTGTGTTACTGTCTATTTCCCCTTTTATGGCTGTTAGCATTTGCCTTATGTATTGAGGTGCTCCTATGTTGGGTACATAAATATTTACAATTGTTATATCTTCTTCTTGGATCGATCCCTTGATCATTATGTAGTGTCCTTCTTTGTCTCTTGTAATAGTCTTTATTTTAAAGTCTATTTTATCTGATATGAGAATTGCTACTCCAGCTTTCTTTTGATTTCCTTTTGCATGGAATATCTTTTTCTATCCCCTCACTTTCAGTCTGTGTGTGTCCCTAGGTCTGAAGTGGGTATCTTATAGACAGCATATATACGGGTCTTGTTTTTGTATCCATTCAGCCAGTCTATGTGTATTGGTTGGGGTATTTAATCCATTTACATTAAGGTAGTTATTGATATGTATGTTCCTATTACCATTTTAAAAATTGTTTTGGGCTTGTTATTTTAGGTCTTTTCCTTCTCTTGTGCTTCCTGCCTAGAGTAGTTCTTTTAGCATTTGTTGTATGTAAAGCTTGTTTGGTGGTGCTGAATCCCCTTAGCTTTTGCTTACCTGTAAAGGTTTTAATTTCTCTGTCGAATCTGAATGAGATCCTTGCTGGGTAGGGTAATCTTGGTTGTAGTTTCTTCCCTTTCATCACTTTAAATATGTCCTGCCACTCCCTTTCCGCTTGTAGAGTTTCTGCTGAAAGGTCAGCCGTTAACCTCATGGGGATTCCCTTGTATGTTATTTGTTGCTTTTCCCTTGCTGCTTTTAATATTTTTTTTGTTTGTATTTAATTTTTGATAGTTTGTTTAACATGTGTCTTGGCGTGTTTTTCCTTGGATTTATCTTGTATGGGACTCTCTGTGCTTCCTGGACTTGATTGACTATTTCCCTTCCCATATTAGGGAAGTTTTCAACTCTAATCTCTTCAGATATTTTCTCAGTCCGTTTTTTTTTTTCTCTTATTCTTCTGGGACCCCTATAATTCGAATGTTGGTGCATTTAGTGTTGTCCCAGAGGTCTCTGAGACTGTCCTCAATTCTTTTCATTCTTTATTCTGCTCTGCAGTAGTTATTTCCACTATTTTATCTTCCAGGTCACTTATCCGTTCTTTTGCCTCAGTTATTCTGCTATTGATCCCTTCTAGAGAATTTTTAATTTCATTTATTGTGTTGGTCATCATTGTTTGTTTGCTCTTTAGTTCTTCTAGGTTCTTGTTAAACGTTTCTTGTATTTTCTCTATTCTATTTCCAAGATTTTGGATCATCTTTATACTAGCATTATTCTGAATTCTTTTTCAGGTAGACTGCCTATTTCCTCTTCATTTGTTAGGTCTAGTGGGTTTTTACCTTGGTCCTTCATCTGCTGTGTATTTCTCTGTCTTCTCATTTTGCTTAACTTACTGTGTTTAGGGTCTCCTTTTCACATGTTGCAGGTTCATAGTTCCTGCTGTTTTTGGTGTCTGCAACCAGTGGGTAAGGTTGGTTCAGTGAGTTGTGTAGGTTTCCTGTTGGCGGGGACTGGTGCCTGTGTTCTGGTGGATAAGGCTAGATCTTGTCTTTCTGGAGGGCAGGACCACGTCCGGTGGTGTGTTTTGGGGTGTCTGTGACCTTATTATGATTTTAGGCAGCCTCTCTGCTAATGGGTGGGGTTGTGTTCCTGTCTTACTAGTTGTTTGGCATAGGGTGTCCAGCACCGTAGCTTGCTGATCATTGAATGGAACTGGGTCTAAGCATTGAGATGGAGATAGCTGGGAGAGCTTTCACCATTTGATATTACGTGGAGCCAGGAGGTCTCTGGTGGTCCAATGTCCTGAACTCTGCCCTCCCACCTCAGAGGCTTAGGCCTGACACCCGTCCAGAGCACCAAGACCCTGTCAGCCCCATGGCTCAGAAGAAAAGGGAGAAAAAAAGAAAGAAAGAAAGTTATTAAAATAAAAAGTAAATTATTAAAAATAAAAAATTAGGGCTTCCCTGGTGGTGCAGTGGTTGAGAGTCCGCCTGCCGATGCAGGGGACACGGGTTCATGCCCCGGTCTGGGAAGATCCCACATGCCACGGAGCGGCTGGGCCCCTGAGCCATGGCTGCTGAGCCTGCGCGTCCGGAGCCTGTGCTCTGCAACGGGATAGGCCACAACAGTGAGAGGCCTGCATACTGCAAAAAAAAAATAATAATAAATAAAAAAAATTAAAAATTAAAAAGTAATAAAAAAAAAGAAAGAAGAGAGCAACCAAACAAAAAAACAGATCCAGCAGTGATAATAAGTGCTGAAAACTATACTAAAAACAAAAAGCAAAAAACAAAAAACGGACAGACAAAACCCTAGGACAAATGGTAAAAGCAAAGCTATACAGACAAAATCACACAAAAAAGCATACACATACACACTCACAAAAAGAGAAAAAGGAAAAAAATATATATCTATATATAAAAAAAAGTAAGAAAGCAACCAAATCAATAAACAAATCGACCAATGATAATATATTCTAAATACTTAACTTAAGATAAACATAAAACCAGAATCAAATTAGATGCAGAAAGCAAACCCCACGTCTACTATTGCTCCCAAAGTCCACCGCCTCAATTTTGGGATGAGTCGTTGTCTATTCAGTTATTCCACAGATGCAGGGTACATCAAGTTGATTGTGGAGATTTAATCTGCTGCTCCTGAGGCTGCTGGGAGAGATTTCCCTTTCTCTTCTTTATTTGCACAGCTCCCGGGGTTAAGCTGTGGATTTGGCCCCACCTCTGCATGTAGGTCGCCTGAGGGCGTCTGTTCTTTGCCCAGACAGGACGGGGTTAAAGTAGCAACTGGTTAGGGGGCTCTGGCTCACTCAGGCCCCGGGGAGGGAGGGGTACGGAATGCAGGGCAAGCATGCGGTGGCAGAGGCTGGCGTGACGTTGCAACAGGCTGAGGCATGCTGTGCGTTCTCCTGGGGAAGTTGTCCCTGGATCACGGGACCCTGGCAGTGGCGGGCTGTACAGGCTCCCAGGAGGGGAGGTGTGAATAGTGACCTGTGCTTGTACACAGGTTTCTTGGTGGCTGCAGCGGCAACCTTAGTGTTCATGCCTGTCTCTGGTGTCCGCGCTGATAGCCGCGGCTCGCGCCCGTCTCTGGAGCTTGTTTAGGCAGTGCTCTGAATCCCCTCTCCTCGTGCACCCGGAAACAATGGTGTCTTGCCTCTTAGGCAGTTCCAGACTTTTTCCCGGACTCCCTGCCGGCTAGCTGTGGTGCATTAGCCCCCTTCAGGCTGTGTTCACACAGCCAACCCCAGTCCTCTCCCTGGGATCTCACCTCTGAAGCCTGAGCCTCAGCTCCCAGGCCCCACCCACCCAGGCTGGTGAGCAGACAAACCTCTCAGGCTAGTGAGTGCTGGTCGGCACCGATCCTCTGTGTGGGAGTCTTTCCGCTTTGCCCTCTGCACCCCTGTTGCTGTGCTCTCCTCCATGGCTCCGCAGCTTCCCCCCGCCCCCCCCCCCCCCCGTCTCCACCAGTGAAGGGGCTTCCTAGTGTGTGGAAACTTTTCCTCCTTCACAGCTCCCTCCCAGATGTGCAGGGCCCGTTCCTATTCTTTTGTCTCTGTTTCTTGTTTTTTCTTTTGCCCTACCCAGGTACCTGGGGAGTTTCTCGCCTTTTGGGAAGTCTGGGGTCTTCTGCCAGTGTTCAGTAGGTGTTCCGTAGGAGCTGTTCCACATGTAGATGTATTTCTGATGTATTTGTGGGGAGGAAGGTGATCTCCACGTCTTACTCCTCCACCATCTTGAAGGTCTCCCCTCTTACTTTTCTATTTCATGCTTTTTATGTTACATTCAAGAAAGTTTTGCAAAGCCCAATGTTACTAAGATTTTTTTCTATGCATTCCATTAGAAGTTTTATAGTTTTAGCTTTTAATTTAGGTGTATGATTCGTTTTGAGGTAATTTTTGTAATAGGGTGAGATGAAGTTTATGGTATATATTTTGGCTTATGGCTCTCCAGTTGTTCTAGTGCCATTGTCTGAAAAGATTATCTTTTTCCCCATTAAATTGCCTTGGCACTTTTGTTGAAAATAAGTTGACCATATATATATGTAGATTTATTTCTGGAGTCTCTATTCTGTTCCATTGATCTATTTGTCTATTTTTTTATGCCACTATCTTGATTACTTGATTACTGTAGCCTTATATTGATAGAATGAGTTATGAAGTATTACCTTCTATATAATTTTCTGGAAGAATTTGTGTACAGTAGGTATTATTACTTTTTAAATACTTGAAAGACTTCACTAATGAAACCATCTGGGCTTGGAGTTTTCTTTTGGGGAAGGTTTTTAACTACAAATACAATTTTTAAAAATAGGTGTAGGGCTATTGAGGTTATCTATTTCATCTAAGTTATGTGGTTTATTTAAGTGCATTTAATCTAAATTGTTTAATCTATTGGCATAGATTTGTTCATAATACATATCTTTTAATATTTGTAGAATATTTAGTGATGTCGCCTCTCATTTATGCTATGAGCATGTAAACACAACATCAAATTTAATATTGCTTTCCTTTTTTCTATTTTATTGATTTCTGTTTTTAGTCTTATTATTTCATTTTTTTTCTGCATACTTTGGGTTTATGTTGCCCTTCTTTTTCTAGTTTCTTAAGGTGAAAGCTGAGATCATTGATTTGAGATCCCCTTTTTCAATATAGGTTTTAGTGCTATAAAATTTACTTCTAAGTACTGCTTTAGCTGTGGTCCATAAATTTTAATATGTGGTGTTTACATTTTTATTCATTTCAAAATACTTTCTAATTTCCCTTTTGATTTCTTCTTTGCTCCGTGAGTCATTTAAAAGTGTTATTTCCTCATATTTACAGATTTTCAAGATATCTTTCTGTTATTGAATTACTAGTTCTTTTGTTGGTTGGCAAGTTCTATCAATGTAAACTAGGTAAAGTTGGTTGACAGTGCTGTCCAGGTCTTCAGTATCCTTACCGATTTTTTTGGTTTACGTGCTCTACCCTTAATTGAGGGAGAGAGATTTTGAGAACTCTGATTAAAATTCTTCCTGAAATTTTATTAGTTTTGCTTCCCTGTATTTTGAAGCTTTATTAGGTGGATACATGTTTAGGGTCATTATGTCCTCCTACTGAGTTGACACCCTTATCATTGTATAAAAATCCCTTTATCCATTGTAATATTCTTTGCTTTGAAATCTACTTTGTCTGATAGCCCTGCAGGTTTCTTTTTATTAGTGGTACTGTGGTATATATATTCCATCCTTTCACTTTTAAAGTATTGTGTCTTCATTTAAAAGTGGATTTCTTGTAGCCAGCATGCAGTTGAGTCTTGCTTTTTTATCCAGTATGACAATCTCTCCCTTTTAATTTGGGTGTTTAGACCATCTATGTTTAATGTGATTATTGACATGGTTGAGTTTAAATATATGATATGCTCTTTGTTTCTTGTTTGTACCACCTGTTCATCATTCTGTTTCCCCTTTTTCTTGTTTTCCTTTTAATTTATTGAGAATTTTTATGATTTCATTTAAAATCCTTTATTGGCTTCTTAATTTTTTTGTTTTAATATATTTTAGTGGTTGCTTTAGTAGTTATAGCAACCCTATACAACTTATCACAGTCTTCAAGTAATATTATCCCACATCACACATGGGATGAGAATCTTACAACAGCATACTTCCGTTTCTCCCTCCTAGCCTCTGTGCTATTGTCATACACATTACTTCTACATATGTTAAATCTAAAGATAATTTTTATTATTTTTGCTTTGAATAGTCAATATTTTAAAGATATTTAAAAAATAAAAATAGTCTTTCATATTTACCCACATATTTACCATTTTCAATGTACTTTATTTCTGTGTAGATTCAGATTTCCATTTGGCAAATTACCTTCTGCTTGAAGGACCACTTTAATATTTCTTGTAGATTATGTCTGCTGGTGAGATGGTGGTATTTCCATCACCTTTTATATTTCTGAAAAATCTTTATTTTGCTAGGTATAGACTTTTAGATTAACTTTTTGTGGTTCAGTAATTTTAAAATATTGATCCATTGTCTTTTGGCCTGCATTGTTTTCAGAAAGAAGTCTGCCTTAATTTTTATTATGTTTCTCTGTGTATGATGTGTCATTCTCCTCTAGCTGCTTTTAAGATTTTCTCTTTTTACATTGGTTGTAAGCAACATGGTTACTATGGGCCTTAGTGTAGTTTTCGTAATGTTTCTTGAGCTTGGGTTTTTTGAGATTATTGAATCTGTAGGTTTATAGTTTTTTGTCACATCTGAAAAATTTTCAGCCATTATTACATCAGAATTTTTTTCTTTAACTCCCATTCTTTGTGGAATCCAATTACACACATACTAGGCAGCTTGAAGTTGTTCTTCAGTTCTCTGATTCTGTTCACATTTTTTCATCTTTTTCCCTCCCTATTCTGCTTCATTTTGCATTGTTTCTATTGATAAGCCTTCAAGTTCACTTGTCTTTGTCCTGCAGTGTCAAATCTGCTTTTAATTCCACCCCTGTGATTTTTAATCCCAGACATTGTATTTTTTATCTCTAAAAGTTATAGTTGGATCTTTATTGTATATTTGATATCTCTACTTAGTATGTTCAGTCTATTTTAGTTTCATGAACAAATAGGATACAACTAATAACTATTTTAATATCCTTGTCTACTAATTCTATCACCTGTGTCATTTCTGGACAAATTTCAATTGATTGCTTTTTCTCTTCATAATGAGCGGTATTTTTCTGCTTCTTTGCATGACTGGTGATTTGTTATTAGATGCCAGAAATTGTGTGAATTTTACCGTGTTGAGTGCTGAATCTTTCAGTATTTCTATAAATGTTTTTGGACGTTTTTTCTGGTGTGTAGTTAAGATACTTGGAAACAGTTTGATCCTTTCAATACTTGCTTTCAAGCACTGTCAGTTGGAACCAGTGCAGCCTATAGTGTAAGGCTAAGTTTCTGCACTGCTGAGGCAATAATACTCTTCTGAGTATTCTGTCCAGTGCCCCTGGCATTGTGAAGTTTTACACTTTGATGATGGGAAATTGAATTATTCCTGGATTTGTGTGAGCTCAAATCCAGGGGGATTGATTTTTCTGCTCCTTTTAGGTATATCTTTCCCTAACTTTGGTTAGTTTCCTCACACATGTGTGCTTACCAGTAATCGTGAGGGATTCTCTGCAGACCTCTGGAAGTTTATGTGCAGGTCTTTCTCCTCTGTTACTTTACCCTACCAACTATATCCACCTTGGCCTCCCTAGACTCCCAGCTTCGTCTTCTTAACTCAGTGAGACCATTAGGATTTGCCTCTGTACACTGCAGTTGGTAATTTCTTTCTTGAGGCAGTAATCTGGGACAACTGTAGAGATGACCTCATTTGTTTTTCCTTTCTCAGGAATTACTTCTTCATTGCTTGATGTCCAGTTTCTGAAAACTGTTGTTTTTATATATTTCATCCAGTTTTTTTTAGTTGTTTAACCCAAGAAGGGTACATCCAGTCCCTGTTAGTCCATCCTGGTCAGGAACAGAAATGTCTACATATGTGAAGAAAATATATGATATATATTAAACATACAGTATATTGAGTGCTTCACACATAGAAAGTATTCAATAATCAGTCACTATTGCTATTTCTCCACCTGCATTCTGTTCAATAATGAAGCTTTATTTTATATACCACCTTCCATATGAAGGCTTCCAGATGAATTATTACTCTTTATTCTTTGTACTCACATCACTTTTTTTTACATACTTTCATGATGACATGGATCTACATTATAAATTTTGGTTTACTTGTTTGTATTTTGTGGTAGATTGTAAGCTCTTAGACAAATAAGATCTATCTCGTTTATCTATCATTAGTTTCCAGCATATAGTAAATGCTTAGATCTTTGTTGCATAAATGAATAATCGAGAGTATCTCACACCTTTTATGAAATATTCAAGAGTAGAATTTTTGATTAGGAAGGAAAGAGAGATGGTTTAGTGGATGAGAACCTTTGAGCAGAATGAAAGTGGAGAGGAGTTCCAGAGAGCAGCATGAGAGCAAAAGGTGGTTGGTTGAGGTTCATAATATATAATAATGATAATGACAATCGTACTAGTAAATACTACTACTACTACTTCTAAAGTTATTGTGAAGGTGAGAGAGGATAGAGGAGTATAGAATGGAGACTAGGAAAGACTTATTGTAGTATGTCAATGCAACCATTTTGTGATACCTTCAGCACCTTGCTGAATATAGATGGTAACGTTGGTAACATTTCATAAATGTGTATTGTGTGAATCAGTGTAATTTGAATTGTTGTAATAGAGGCTTTTAAACAAAGTGCTGAGAGAACACAGTATACTTTTTGGAGTATACTTGTGAACCTTGGAAGGAAGTGGTAGGGATGGATTAACTGAGAAGAAGCAGAAAGAAATTCTAGATAGTGGAGAATAGCATAAACACAAAAAGTACTATAGGCGATAAATAAGCATAATATAACAGAAAGAACAAATGGACCTTGGAGCTGGGTTCAGTAGGGCTTCAGTTTTATCTCTGTCACTGGTGTAACTCTGGAAAATTACCTAGCCTGTCTGAGACTCAATTCCCTCATCTATAAAATGGGTGTGGTTGTTGGGAAGATTATATGATGCATAGAGTAAATTTATTTTATGTTGCAGATAGTGGGTCCAATAACTATTAGTTTCTTCTTTTTAGACATTCTATATCTTCTGATGAGGAAAGAAAAATGCTTCAAGAAGGACTTTGTGACCCCTCATCACTTTGTATAAGAGCCCAGGTATAATATATAATTTATGAGTATAACTAATGTTCCCATTTATTTCCGTGGCAAATGAGGATTGCATTGCATTTTTGTGGTCTAATACTAAGACCTAAGTAATTTTAACACCCAGTTTCTTTACATCTTCTAGTTTTAACTTATGTTTATAACTATTAGGATTATTGGCTAAACTTTACATACAAATGAAACAATTTTACTACCACAATTCAATATTTTTCAGAAATGTTTCTATTTATAGGGAATATATCTACTGAATGAAAGATCGGAAAGATGAGTATCAGAAATCCTAAAATTTTTCAAGTCTGGAAACTACTTGTATTCTTTTAAATTATTTGTTTTATGAATAAAATCAGTTTTGATATTAATTTACCATCATGGAAATCATATAATACAAGGTACGGAGTAAAGTTTAGAAACTTTTGACTTTTAAAAAGTAATCATACTTTAAATTTCCAATTGATTTATAAAAAAACATTGTTCATGTGCACTTACAAAAATATTTTGGATACATGGAGATTTTAAAAGGAGTTCTAGCATAACTAAAACAGAGTAATCTTTTACTTTTTTCACTGAAGGAAAAATTCAGGACTCTTCCAGTTAAGTAACTCTGTCCTTGGTTTAGAGAACTGAAAAATTTGCATAGTCAATAGAATAAAAATTGATAAGCCATAGCAGTTTTGGAGCCAATTTTCAGCACTGTTTTTGGTTCTTGAATACTTGCATTGACATACACAACTCATAGGTATAGTGCATAATGCTGCTGATCCTGCCAAGTGAAGAACCACCGTTAGTCATCTACCTAGTATCTCAACTGCTGGGTGCTGAGTTGGCAAGGATCTGGCATGTGGTAGCACCTGACTTCATCTGCTGTCTTCACTATAGACTGGTTCTTTGCATTTATGAATCTTAGACTGGCCTTGATGACAGTTTGCTTGGTTGAAAGTCACCTTATTTTAATTTAAGACGTGTTGCCTCCATGATACTTGTAAACATGTTGAGAGGCTGAGTTTTGATGAATCTCACAAAACTCCTCAACAGGGCATGAACTGAAACCAAGGAGCTGACAATATTAATAATTCAGCATTTGGCAGTATTGTGGATATTAATGCATTCATAGTTCATCTTGACAAACCTGGGCCCAATCACATGTGAAAATGAGTTTAGTCATCTAATATTAGTTTCTGGTGAGTATTTTTATACTTTTCTTTCAAACTATAGATGAAATGAAGAAAATATTAGTCACTTCTTAGAAATGCAAGGTTCATAGCCCACATGACTATGTGCTGTGAAATTTAAAAAAACGCTTTACAATAAATTACCATCTTGATTTAATGAAATAATGCATAAGAATTCTTATAGTGCATTATGGCTGATTTGTGATATTTTAAATTGCCCATTTATTCATAGTTTCAGAGTGAAGTACCTTTTTTGGTATTTCAGCTAAACATGTAACTCTTAACTTTAAATAACCAGTAAATTTACATAATCTATGCAGGTAAACTATATAAAGCATTTGTCATAAAATTTAAAACATGCTAATAATAATACATGTAATAGCTAAGTATATTCAGTATTTAGGACTTAAAAGTTATTTTACAAATATTGCTTTCGTGGGGAAATAAATGTATCTTTTTGTAATAAAATGCCACAGGAGTGACACAATTTTATTTAATTATTAGTAACTCCAGGACACACCTCTTAATATGTGGGGCCTAGAAATAATACGGCAATGACTGAAGTGGAAAGATCTTGCTCCTTAAAATTTGGTGGCTTGTTGAGCTGTCTGAATCATCTATGTCCTTCTCGCACATACCCCAATACATTTTATGATCACAAAAGAATTATTTTTAGATCTCTAAACTAGCCTCTTTCAGGCTAATATAACCACTTTGTTGTAAGATTTCTTCTTTTAAAGGGTATAAATGAAGAATTTAAATTTTCATGTGAAGAAAAAGGATATTATTTGGTCCTTGAAGTATTTGGGTCCATATTTCTACCTGGAAATCCTAACTATTATAGTCAAGTTGAATTACAAGGGGAAAAAGCTTATAAATTAAGCTTTTTTTAAAAAAGGGCCATTTATTTATTTATTTATTTTTATTTTATTTTTGGCTGCATTGGGTCTTTGTTGCTATCTGGTGAAACACTTTGACTTAAAACTGGAAGGAAATAACAAATCGAATGGACACTATTTTGGATGCTTATAAGCTTTTAATAAATTTCAATATAGTCAGGCTTATGTCTCAATATTATATTTTCATTCACATCTTCAAATGGGCAATTATGTCCACATGATAAATATGTGGGGTTAATGATGATAATTTGCCATCTGTGTCATGAAGCAGCTCCTTTTCATCCTTATGTAAAAATTTCCATAGTTTTCTTGGTAATTCTTTAGAGTATAAAAAATCTGAATTAAAAGGAAAAAATTTTACACTATAAAAATCTCACTTTTGCCAAGAAATGAATTATACATAAGGTCTGAAAATAAGTAGAGTAGAAAAGAAGTAGAGATATATTTTAGACAGCAGATTGGATCCATTCAAAGAATTTGCAGGAATGCTTTCATTATGCTATGGTAGTAATAAATGGTATTGTGCCACAAACTTCGTAATAAAAATGGAATAGGTTTTAAACCAAAAGCTTGTTTGGTAACTTTGGCTCAATTTCTTGCCACTTCTGTATCCCTTGCAAAGGAGAATGCACTACATCTTTGTGAACAACCTGAATTTCTCTTGCCCTGGAAAACCATACAGTCCAACTTGGCTTTTGACACAGTCTAAACTACTCCGATTAGGTAAAGCTGATCTTAAGAGAAAACTTGGATACTCAGCAAACCCCAGCAGATATTTTGACACAATCTTGGAGCTGATAAGTCATCATAAATTTAAATATTACCTTTCCTAGGAGAAACCTCACTAATAAATTGTTTTGAATATTTTATGAATGACTGAGCACCCTACTTTGTTAATAAGTCCTCTGGAAAGCTATGACTTTTGGGGGATGGTTTTACTTTTGGAGGAAGGAGTGTTGAAGAGAAGGTACTGATGAGGTGTCATATAATTTTACAAGTTGCATAACTGCTTTTAACTACAAAACTATCTCTGATTATAGTAACAATTGAGCTTGTAATTTTTTCTGAACAGCTGCTGCTACAGGGGGTCATTACCTTGGAGAGCTCGAAAATAATCGTACTCTTGGTACATGAGTTATGTCGTCTTGTGTTTTACAGCAAAGCACAAAGTTTAAAGCCTATAGAAGAATGTTATTTGAAAGCTGTCAAACCATGTTAAAAAAGACTGCATCGTCAAAAGGCCCTGGTGGCCACGATTCTGCATGTAGCCTTGTCTTATTCATTACAAAATGCATGTTTATAAAGTTCCACAGAGCATCCAATTCCCAGTTCACTTATATCAGCAAGACTTAACTTGCTCATTAATCTAAATTCTTTTGCAACTTTAATCTACATGTTTAATTAATCATAAAATGAGGCGGTAAGTAATTTCAGCAATGTGTGGCTTGTTATCAGATGCATTTAATCACTCTTCTGTGAGCTCATTTGGAAACACCTGAAGATGTCGAGTGCAGTCTGAATAAGCATAAATTATTCTTTGTCAGTGTACTTCACTCAACTAATAAGACATTAATTTAAAAGGCACTGTTTGTCATTTTTACATCTTTACCAATATTTTTAGCTTAGCAATATAACTCTAATTGTATATATGATTCACAACTAGTGCCCGACATAGGAAAGGGTAAGAGTTTAATTCATTTTTCTTATTTACATGTAATTATGTCATGTAATCTTAGTTTTTAATGAGGATTAACCATCTTGTAAGTATTCATATGCTTTTGGAATAAGGTACTAATGAATTATAGTTGGAAAAATTATTTGTTGGTACAAAGGCTTGTGATTTCTTGTTGTTGCCTAGGTTAGGTCTGAAAAGACATGAGGTTTGGGAGAGTGCTTTGATTTGAGGATACAGGTATTGCATAGAGATTATATGATGCAGATGATAACCTTATAAAAATTCAAGTAAAACAGTTATATTCAGCTATCCCACATAATAACATATGTAATCCTTACATAGGACCAGGTAGCCTAAGGTAATGACAGTCCCATTTTTTCCCCCTAGTGTCTTAAGAGTATTGCACAGTTGATGACAGCATTTTTAAAAAAAAGACAAGAAACAAGAACAACAATAAAAACAAAAACACACTCATAGCTTCAGAGCAAAAAAAATTCATGAGGGTTGAATGAGTTATATATCTCAGTGCTGACATCGAGATATATTTTTATAGGAATAAAAATTGCATTTTATAGGATGTCATCACCTGTCCTGTTCATGCCATGAGAGCAGTGACACATGGTAAGAATAATTATCTCAGTGGAAACAAATTTATTTGCCGTGGAACATCCCTGTTTATCTTATGAACTTATCTCACTCATATGCTATCTATGGATTGTCAGCAGTGAGCCAGAGGGGATGATTCCTGAAAAGGGAATATTGGTTTGAGCTGAAATATAGCCATATTCTCCATATTTATTTGATGTGCACATCTCCTGGGTTTCTTCCCTTTCTTCAGGGATCCTTTACACTTAGCTAACGGTTATTTATATGTCCATTTCTTGCCTTATGCCTCATCACTGTGTAAAAATCCTCCTTCCTGTTTTCCTATCTAAGGGAAAACAAAATCCCAGGAAATCTCATTTGTACTGTTCAAGTCACATAGGCCATCGCAGCCCATTGCAATGAAATGCCATTTACCCTTATTTCACTTAAGGCACTATAAATTGTTTTCTTAGAACCACTGATGAAAACTTCACATCTTCTTTAGAATTATTCTTGAGAAACAGCATTTCATTTGAACTTAACTTTCTTGGTAAGAATACTTTTCTCATTCCTGTAAAATCTTAGTGGATAGACATATACAGTCTAATATGAAGGCTTGCTGTCAGTTTTTCTGGATAAGAAACCTCAAACTTCCCTAACTCCCCTTCCCTTGGCAAAACCTGAGATAATTTTTTCCAGACAGATTTATTTTCTAACTTGTTTTGGTGCAGAGAAAGAACACAGTGTTCCCCCCTCTCATCCCAACTGATGTGCAAGAGGCCTGCCCTATTGTCCTGTTAAATTCCTCTACACAAATACAATGATTTATTTTATAAAATGCTATATATTAACTGTAGCTATTTGTCTATATTATGTACTTCAAGAGGAAAATGATAAATTCAGTTCCATGCAGCTCTTATACCCTCAGATGTTTCACAATGTTACCCAAAACACACATACACTGACACTTTTGCCCAGTCACAAACAACAAGGACATACCACTTAAACATGCTTCTTTCATGGAGACCTCACAGTTGTTTAGAATGCACAGTACCCAGAATGAGGAACTACTCCAGTGGGTGCAACTGAATGAGTGGATCTTCCATACCCAGCTGAACTGACAGAGATGGTTAGCAAGGCTCTGATTTTAATGCACAACTTCTGTGGCTGAAGGACAGCATGCTGGTAAAGAAAGTGATTACTGGTGGCAGAGAGGGGTGGGTGAAGAATGAGTTTGGAGCTTGTGCATTGTGGTGTCCACTAGCAGCGTGCTCACGGGGAGGGTTTGGAAGTCCTGAGTCATCAAAGTCTTCAGCTGCAGTGGAACTTCAGGCTCAGCAGATGAATTAGAATGTCACAGTGCAGTTGGTTACAGGCAATGCTTCTGACTTCTTACTGCAAGTCTCAATATCTTATTTATGTTAAATGTAAGAGAGCAATGATGTATTCAGTTATGCTTTGCGCTACCTCAGGAGAAAGCCTAATATCTCCCTCTCTCCTCCCTCCCCCCAGTTTCTTAAACAAATGAAATTCCATTCTAATTTTTACCAAAAAATCCATGTGTTGTTTCCTATAAACACTTACATAATTTATGCCCACCCATCTTTCCTTTGAATCCAGGTTTTGTCTATGAACATTGCTTGCTTTTTTATAGTAGGCTTGTTTTTCTTACTCATTTGAAATTGGCTTTTATTAGAAGATCATTTAGGCATATCAGTACAGTACATTTGGTGGCTTTATAATAAGTTCTGATGCTAGATGTTCAAAGCTCTGCTCAGATGACATTTTTATGGATCCACACAGCCTTGCTCATATATGAAAAGAAGGTATTGAGTTATACATATGATTAAGTTATTTCTCTCAAATTTTTATGAGAATGGGTTGACTTGAAGTTGTGTTACTTTCCTAGTGCCCTTAGCTTAGAAACTTTGTGTACTTTTTTAGGCAGCATCTGCATCACTTATATTCAGGAGAACATAATAATACATGCAGTTTTAGAAACTGTCTGTATTTTCCCCATTACCTCTAATTCATAGGATTGGCATGATTGCAACTCTTGTTGTCATCATATTAACAATGTGTTATAGCCACTAATAATAATTTTTCGTGCATACTTCCAAGTACTGTATTTGAAGATCCCAGACTTCATATATAGTAAATGAGGAAGTAATTTGTAACTTTCACATTGAATTCTTGCTTTTTCAAATTTGGGCTTACCCTTTTGTAAAGCATATGACCTACTTAAAAAAGGCTAATAGTCAGTTACCTGTTTTTTAGTATTTTTAAATCTATATCACAAAAAGACTTCTTTGAAGTATACACAGGGATGTATTTGTAGGCAATTTCCAACTAACTAACGGGAGAAGTTCAGAAAGTTTGTTGTTTGGAATTTGGAATGGATATTTTTATAGAAAATACATTATAGATGGTGATTTGATTACTTGTGCAACCTACTGAAACCCATTTAACCTTATAATATGGCTGAATTATACTATTGAGAGTACTGTAGTAGCTAACTACTGCCTGTTGCGTGGTTTTGGTATGAAATCTCATTTTGAAATCTAACCTCAATAACATTCCTTTGACCAATTTTTGATGGTGGCATTTGACATTTCCTACTTCTGCTCTGCCAGTGCACAATAGTGGAAATGAAACACTCCTTGAAATGGAATTTGGGAGGACCTCCTGTTGTCCCTAGCTATGGAAAGAAAGTAACTGGGTATTCTGGCTGAAGTAAGAGAGAATGGATGACCCTGGCATGAAGATGTATATCTGTTTACAAATAAAGGGCATCCTACTGGAGGTTTATATATTTTGAGAATGAAGAAAGAGCATTTCCTAATTTTACACTGATGAGCCAAAAGGGTGGAGAAGATCAATACTTCTGCCCATTTACTATGCTTTACAGTATATTCCAAGTATTTTCATTGTATATCTTCTACTTTCTCCCCCACCCCACTCCCATAAGTTTGGCTTTTGGTTTTTAAATGGTAGCACTGATGATAGTAGTTCAGTTTCTAATATCAGAACAGTTTGGGACTGTATTATTAATTAGATTTATATAAGATGCAGTGATATATGCAGCTGAGGTTGACTCAAAATTAAATACAAGTGGCTCACCTTATCCGAGGATTCTGCATCCGCGGATTCAGCCAACTGGAGATCGAAAATATTTGGAAAAAGAAATTCCAAAAAGTTCCCAAAAGCAAAACCTGAATTTGCCATGCACTGGCAACTGTTTACATAACATTACTGTTTAACTACATATGTCCTTTGAGAGTATCTGAAGGAAGTCATATGAAAGTGCAAATAGGTAATGGAAAGTTTATTTGGTCACATGTAAAACATCATCTTGAATCTCAGCAGTTGAATTATATTCACCCCTTTTACTTCAAATCTGGCAAACTATATGTATTTTTTGATTGCCAAGGGGAAAGTATGAAAAAAGGAGAGTAGTGGGGAGAAAATGAGAGAAGTGGTATGTTAAAAGGCTCTAAAGATTTAAGTTGTCAGAGAAAACAGTTTGATGAATTATGGGTAAAATAGAATTTAGTTTCCCAAAGAAATACATGGCTCAAAGTGTAGGGGGAAAGTGCTTGGCAATACAAGCCATGTATTTTTCTTAACCTGGGAAGTTTGAAAAAAAAAAAAAAGACACATTTGGCAAAGTGAAAACTCAGCTGACTTCATGCCTACTAAGTGAAAAATCTGATCCTTTATCATCCAAGCACATAGTTGGGTAACTCACAAACAGAGCTACCCAGTGTATAGGTTGCAATGGCAAGAAGCCAACAGTGAAATCAAATTCATAAGCACCCTATAGAAAACCCCTCAAATTACTGCTGTGCTGTTGCCAGCTGTATTGCCAGAGAACAAGAGCTGTACAGATTTCTATGGAATGACTGGGTTACTTAACACCGCTTGATTGGCTCTGTTCCTGCCCCTGTTCTCTTTGGCTGACAGCTGACCACCATACTGGTTTGGTTTGGAATAAGACTGAAGTGAACACAACCACTTATATGCACCTTCCTCTTGAACACTTCTCTCCCTTCCTGCCACCCAAAACCCACACATACCCTATATATCTTGCAAAAGGAGAGATAAATATTACTGAGTTTATTTAAGTAAAGCGTACTGGGTGGCACTGTGCTGTCCAGTTATTCTACAGATCCATCAGATTTTTAGGAGAAGAGTCATTTCCTCGATCTTTTATTCGTAAGTGCCTGAATTTATTGAATGTGAAACATATCTTAAATCCTTTAATTTTACTAACTTTTTTTCATTTTACATCATTGCGTGCTTCATGATCCTAGAGCTAGACTGGTTATCCAGAAGCCACATAATCTTACTCTCTTGCCCTTGGATAATCTCTGGTAGGTAGCTACTTCTGTCTATAGTATTTCAAATAAGGAGATATCACAAGATACCCAGAAGGGCACTAGATGGCTTCAATTGCTACACTGCATGAATTAGAGAAACCTTTGAATGAGCAAGGTGGTTGGTTGGCCCTTTTCCTGTTATACAAAAGCTCATGGATTCACATGTCCTAGTTTCCATTAAGTTAGCAGGCTTTTAAACTTTTTTGACTGTGATTCAGAGTAAGAAGTAAATTTCTAATCTGACCCAGTATGCAATCTAATATAACCAAAGTAAAAAGTTTACATGAACAATACTTATCCTTAATATGTGCAATGTGTTTTATTTTCTCTTTTCTTCCCTATCCTTGCCTCTTTTTCTTTGCTTCCTCTCTCTTCAGTTCCCTTCTCTCCTTTTTAATAAAAAATGCTGATTCATACTCAGAAAATTGACTTTATAACTCATTCAATCCATAGTTTGAAAAATATTGCATTGAAGTAAGCACTTTTTAAAAAAGTCTTGATCTGCATGTTCTTTGGTCTAAGATTTTTTTTTTTTTAATTGAAGCATAGTTGATGTACAGGTCTACCATTGTAGACCTGCATCTTCACCTGAGTCTCCTACACAAGATACTAATTCCATTGCCTGTTTATCATTAGAAAGATAAATTTTGTACTCCACTAGTGGCATATATAGCCTGTTAATAACACCATGTTCTAAGTGCTTAATTGTGCCAGATGTTGTGTTAATGCTTTATATATATTTGTCATGAGAATTTTATTATTTAATCATCCTCATTACCCTGTGAGGTAGAAACTGTTATTACACCCATTTTTATAGTTGATGAAATTGAGACTCAGAGTGTTCTGTCAACTTTCTTGAGTAACAGAATGATAGAGGTTGATTTCAAAATTGAGATTGTTTGTCTTCATGACCATGCTTTTTCCCTCAACTCTAATACGTTCTTAATTTTAGCTCTAAAAAAAGTTAAGTACTTTTGTGAAGAGTATATATATATCATAAAGAAAAGCAGACTTGTGATGATGGTCACCACATATTTTTAATAATGTAAATTGAAACTTCTTGATAAAATAATTTTCACTCTGTAAAGAAAAATAGAAAGGACAGAAGAAAGAAAAAAAGCGCACCTCTCCAGAGCCATGGATATAAAAACTTGCTGTTCTATTTAAATCTTATATAATTGAATCTTGTAAAAGTCTTCTTTTTAAGGAAAAAAGAAATAGATATACATGGAATTACGTCTTATGCTACAGGCCAGGATATTTTAGCAAGCCAGAGGAACTCAAACACGAATGAAGAGTGGAATTTTCCTTTCGTTTTCTATAATAAATAACTATGTTTGTTGGACAGAAAAACGGAGGAAAAAATGACTATCATGCCTGGTTTTGAAGAAAAACTTGTTTATATGTGTAATACATTGGATAAATTGTTTGGGATCACTTTGACTATGCAGAAATGTGACCATTGAAATTCTTAAGCAAGGTGTGGGGCTATCGGTTCCATGAAACTAATTAAGTCAAATAAGAATTAGTATTTTTGAGGACAATTGACTTACCTCATTTTTTCAATCTCTGTGAAAGGGGAAATATTTTAGAAAAAAAATAGTGGGTACTTTTGGTTTTTATGACCTTTTCTTCCCTGTCCCCAACCCCTGCCACATTCCTAGGTTTAGTACTAGACAGTTTCCCTCTTTCCTCCATTCTCTCTTTCTCTTCTCTGCTATCTTCCTTCTCTTCTCTCCTGTGACTTTCCTCTCTGTCCCTGCTACTCTCCTCTCTACCTTCTCATCTCCTCTGCCCCTTCTTTCATTTTTCATTCTTACATACAATCCTTATAATCTCCATTATCAACTTCATTCTCTTAGATTTGTGAATCTTCTAGGTAAGGTGCAAATGGACCTTGTTTCTGTTTATTAAATTGGTAATCTAGAAAAATAACATCCTTTCTACCTACTTGCATCTCTCTCTTTCTCCCATAAACCAAACATACACTTTCAGAAGAAATCTTTTGTCTTATTTTTGGAAACTGTTGAAATGTTGCTTCCTACTTCATATCTTCTTGGGAGTAAGATGTGTCTATGGTCATTGTATGATCATTAAAGAGAAAAATCAAAGATTGGCAAAACCTGAAAATTGGCATTGACCCAGATACTTCTGCCACACTAACTAAAAATGAACCTTTGCAGACACACTTTTATACAAGGAGATGGACTTCTTCAATATGTAATTGCTATGTGATGCTATCCCAGAGGAGAATTTGAAAGCAGGCAGGTGTGCTAGATCTAAGCCTCATTGAACTCAAGGTCAGGAATCTAAAACTAGCCTCCTCAAGGGTACTCAGACAAAGTGGTATAAGAGGAACTTGGATTCAAAGATACTACAACAAAAACATTCTTTGAAGTCCAGAGGAAGTTAAGAAGGAGTACTTTCAGTGATGGTAGAGTGTAATAAGAGCATGATCGGTAATAGATACATGATTGAGATATGTTGATAAAACTCTAAAATGCTGCTGTGAGTAGACAGATTTGGTTTGTGAATAAAGATGTAAAAACACTCACAGACACGGGCTGCAACTGTGTTGGGCAAACACACAAATATACAAATCATGGGGTAATTTTGAGTGTGTTGGTAGAGTGAGATGCAGAACAAGAAGTAAAGCATATATATATTCAGATAAGATCTGAGACAAAGGAGAGCAACAATTCACTATTAGTTGGGTCAGAATTTTCAGAGTTGGTGGATTGTATGTTACAGTTTCTCTGATTTATTGAATCTAAAGTAATAGGTAAAATGTTACTCTTGTCTTGATTATATATTTTAACTTGAATTTTTAGGTAGAATCCAAGCTTATATATCTTTAGACATGGATTCTATTCTTGATTCAAGATTCTTCTGGACCTTAGGATCATGTAAATGCTGTCAAGATATCACCTCCCTAAAGCACCACTGTTCAAGTATCTTTTAAATTAACTAAAATAAATGGATTTTTTTTTTTTTTTTTTTTTTTTTTTTTTTTTTTTTGCGGTACGCGGGCCTCTCACTGTTGTGGCCTCTCCCGTTGCGGAGCACAGGCTCCGGACGCGCAGGCTCAGCGGCCATGGCTCACGGGCCCATGCACTCCGCGGCATGTGGTATCCTCCTGGACCGGGGCACGAACCCGTGTCCCCTGCATCGGCAGGCAGACTCTCAACCACTGCGCCGGCATCAACTATTTTTAACATGTTCATTTAATTTGACTCTTGGGAAAGGGATCTTTTGAGGCAAAGGGTCTTTGATGACAAAAGATATCCTAAAATCCTAAAGTTTCTACTTCTTGCTGTCCCACTCCAAGTTTCATTAGATAATAATTACCAATTTTTAAACAAAATACTAAAAAAATAGATGAGGTTACATGTTTAAAAATATAGAGGAGCTATCTTTTTTTTAACTTAAAAAATTTGTGGAGATTTCATCAAGCATCTAGCACTGTGGTTGATTTATAACAGATGCTCAATAAATATTATTGAAATGAAATGTGGAAATAAATATGTGCATTTTCATTTATTCATTCTTTGTTTAATCAACAGACATTTACTGAGGGCTTACTATGTCCCAGATAGATATGTTTGAGATTTAAATGTGAATAGCATACTAAAGCCCAGCCGTTAAGTAGCTTAAAAATCTAATGGAGAGACAGGTAAAAAGAGAAATTATAATAACATATTAGATTTAGAATTGAGATATAAATGAAATAAGATACACAAAAATTTGAAATTTGCCAGGGAGAGTTGGGGGAAGGCTTCTTTGAGTAGGCTAACATTTGAGCTGCTTCTTAAAGGCATAATAGGGAGTTACTTAGAGGGGATGTGGAGATAGAAAGAATATTGTAAGCTGAGGGCATAGCATTCGTAAAAGCACCTAGATGTTGAAAGGGCCTGATATATTTTAATAATTGTAAGAGTTCAATATCATTGCCACATTTGGGGCAGAAGGGATAGGGAAAGGGATTAGGTTGAAAATAAGAGTTTTTGGTGACGCAGTTGATTATTTCCTGATATAACGTGGAAAATGTTTTATTTCAACTAATTAATTTCAGTAAGATGGGCATTTTTCTAGGAAGTTACCCATTTTATTAGAATCTCCATGATATACCTTTTAGTGCCTTTTATATAGCAAAGGAGATGTTAAGCTATTAAAGTGATGAAGTTGTGCAGAGTGTGATATGATACAAAAGCAGTTTGGAATGATGTATTGAAAAAATTGCTAGTCACCTTTCCTTAAGGTAGTCCTTTTTGAGTTGCTTTTTGAACTTACCTATACTTTATCAGCCAGTTAATTTGCTAGGCAACTTATAGGTCAGTCAAATAGTTCTAAATCCTAAGAAGTAAAAGCACTGAGTGGTAACATAAATACACTTTATTTATGGTTAATAGTTTTTATTTCTATTTTTAAGAGAAAAAGAATATGCAAAACATGTGAATGCGTATCATCTCTCTAGCTTCAGGAAAATGTTAGCTGGGTATATTTTTGTTTTCCCCATTTCTGTGAGCTACTTGTGATGTACACTTTTATGACTTTATTCTAGATGTGGGTTTCATTTTCACATAAGGAGAAGGTCAGGCTTTACAATGTTTGTCATTAAAAAAATTTTTTTTTTTCTTCCAGAGAAACATCTCAGAGGTTCCAGGCTTCGTTTTAGAGAAATTATAGTTCTTTTAACTTTAAATTGCTTCGGTAGGTCACAGCCAGATTTTAGAGAGCATGATGTGCTTTACAAGTTGAAAAGTTTTCCACCAAGTAATAGCAGCAGTGAAAATTGTCAGAGAAACAACTAATTAATCTCTGCTCCTTTACAGCTGTTTAATGCAATGCATAACTAAAAGTCCTGTTAAATTAATTAATGATTTCAATTACGAACTTTTCTCCAAAATGTTATGATTCATATCAGGCTGATAATGCAGTGACCTGGGAGTGTGAAATCTGTGTTATGAAGAGAGTCGCCAGTTAATTGATTCACAAATTATTTAAAGTTTGTTGCACCCAAGGGAGTGCTCAGTTTCATGACAGTCATTTCTTAAAGTGTACAAACTCCTTTTTCACCTTAAGAATGTCTGCAGTTATTAAGCACGATAAAATGCCAACATGTTTCTGGGCCTATGAGTAATCTTAACATTTATGATTTAGAATCTGTAGGTGAATATGTGGAGATTAAATCTATGTTGGAAGGAGATAAAAATTAGCTAAATTATCAATGACTCTTGTGGCAGTGTTTTCATTGCTTTTGATTTAGTAATTCTAAATAGTTTTCTAAACATCACTCCATAATTTTTTTTTGCATTTGCTATACATGGAGCATATTTTATGTTGAAAGACAATATAGTTATTATTTTAAAGAAATTTTGAATGGGTAAATAACACAGTATAAATTGTTTTGATGATTGGTGTCTAAAGCATTTGGATTTCTGATAGGTCTAAAATGCCAGCCTTAAATGTTAGAGAAGGTGCTGACTTCTCAATGCAAGAAAATAAATTTCTATAGGCCACCTTGAGTCTTTTTTATAGCATACAGGAAAAAATTAAGAGAGTCATATGTACTTCCTTCTAGTCTGGTTATTTTACCCATAACTTAAATAACAAATAAAAGTGTACATATGTTCAGGGAGAAGGGAGGGAATCAATAATATCATTAATATTTTATAATACATTTATTAAAGTTTTATTAATGTTTGTATACTGGGCTTAGGCTGATTTCAGAGTGGAAGATATGACCATAGTGAGAATCTTTTCTTGACTGCCCATGGTGAGCTGAGGTGGAAGCGGGAGAGAGGTGATACTTGAGGAAAGATTCTTAAGCAGGAGCAGTAGGTAGCAGAGAGGTCTCTGGCCATGAGTAGTGGCTCTATTATTAGTGGGCTCTATAATCCTTTCTGTTCCATACACATATTTGGGCTTAATGAATAGCTAAAAAGTCTAGTGCTTTTAGAGTGTTTGAACAATATTCTTAGCGGTTTCACTCCAATTTGATAGGCAGTGTAAGAAAGACATTTTTAATTTAATATGAAAAACAAAGTTTTCTTTAGAGACATTTGCCTCTCAGCTCTGAATTGGTAGCTGTATTTACAGTATGGAGCAGGAAGCTTGTATTTTGGACAATGTTTGTAAATTTCACTTATCCTGGTGACTCTTCTGTTTTACTTTTCTCATTTTTTCTGCCCAAGAAAATTACCTAAAGAAAAGACAAATAGAGAAACAGTATTATTAAAAATAAGTTTATCTCCGTTAAACTTGCTGCAGGGCAAAAAGAAATGGACTTGAAAGGGAAGTAAATTTATACTAATTTTTGCATTGTAAGAAATGTACTATTTCAGACATTGACTGACTGCTTCTGTTTTCTAAAATTAAGGAGCCTATAATCTCAGCACCATTAACAAGTGCTGTCATTCAGATACACAGTGTCTGGCTGATTTAAATAAAATGAAATGAAGATAGTTGTTTCTGGTCCCTTGGCTTCACTCATTGCCATAAACATATGCTCTGCGTCCCGCTTCTTTCCATCTTATTTATGACTTTAATTTGTTGTGTGGGCTGCGCTAGAAATTAAATTTAATATAATTCTCCAAGGGACCCTGTCATATAATAACATGGTAATTTCTGTGTATCCTTTTGAAAAATGAGGAAATTAATTCTTCCTGACATGTTCTAATTATTCCAGTGTGAACGGCAAATCCGTTTTTCCTAGCCCCTGAAGTGTTATAGGCAAGTGGCTGGTGTTCAAAGCTGGGGTGCTAATGCTGACCAGCAGTGCGTTTAATTTGAAACATGAGCAGACACCTTTCAACACACCTTTGTAATATTGGAGTACTTTACAGAAATTAATTCACTACTTATTTGGCAGCTTAGCCTTGGGGTTATGGTTTTTTATTCATCAATACTATAGTCATGTTAACATAATGTTTCCTGTTTCCTTCAGTGCTTGGTGTCTATGTATGGAACTTAAAGTGTGCCATGGATAGTTCAACTGTATGAATGAAAGAGAATCCACACACTTCAGAAACACCAGTTTGTGTTTACACTTCATAGAGAAGTGTAGTAAAGTCTTGAATGTTAACTTAATTATAGCCTGTGGTTAGCAGCTTTAACTGAAATTACATAGTGTAGGAATTATTGGGACAATCTTGCTGTGAAAAGACTACTATACACTCTGCTAGTCTGCCGTAAATTTCAGTTGTGAAAATTCAACTTATAATATGGGGAGTGATAGCATGAAAAGTCAGTTTGTGAATAAAATTTATGGAATAGGAATCTCAAATTCTGAACTCCGCCTGGAAGGAAGTAGCTATACCTTGATAAATAAAGGATTAAAGCCATTTTTTGGTACTGTTGGCCATGAGAGGTGTGTGACTTACTTATTTGGATCATTTGGACTTATTCATAGAGGGTCTATGTAGTATTTTTTAAAGGAATAACAAAAAAGAACTTTCTGATACTTGGTCCTTAATCTGTAATCTTTATTATAAAACTAGCTATCATTTCTCTAATCAGGGTCAATCATTTGTGTCAGCCCTGATACAGTTCCTTTGTTTCAGTAAGCTGTTGATAAATACCATTATATATTGGACATTTATTGTTATAATTAACAAGAAAAATGAGTGCGTGAGATCCTACTTAAAATAGAAGATAGAAATACAATTAAACCTAAATAAAAGAAGTAGAATTGTGTTTGGAGTGGCTGTAATCAAGGCTCTCTGTTTATTTTTGTATCTATTACATTCTCTTTAAATTTTAACTTACATAAGAGAAATGGGAATGGTAGTAAATAATTATTATGATAAATAGCACTAATAATACCCATATTTTTTGCTGACCATTCAGCTGCTAGAAAGAATTTTATTCTTTCCATCAATCTACTGGGGCTGCTGTCAGATTTAGATTATGGACAGGAATGAACATACTCAAGACTTCTCTGTCTTAGCTTTTCGTTATACTAGACTAATGGAAAAAGTGGGCTTCTTTTCGCTGGAAACTGGGGAGAAAAGACTCAGTTGTTCTAGCTTAGACCGTAGACTATACAGGTTGCTAAAGATGACTCCAATTTCTGCCTTTATCATCCTGTGGTATTCTCCCTGTGTCTCTGTGTCTTCACATGTCTGTCTACTTGTAAGGACACCAGTTATATCTGATTAGGAGCCCACTCTACTCCAGTATGAACTCATCTTCATTTAATTAATTTTTATCTGTAACTATGGTCAAATAAAGTTGCATTCTGAGGTACTGGGGGTTAGGACTTCATACCTTTTTTTGGGGGGGGCACAATTCAACCCAACAGTAGGTATTTATGGATTACTTTATCTTTTAAACCTAATACAGCTCTGAGGTACTTTTTAAGCACGTTTCTCCTACTATAGTATTATTCATTCACTAATTTTGCAAATGAAACGTTGATAACTTGGAGTCTTTGGTATATCAAACTAACATTTGTCATGCTGTGTCTAGTTGAGGCCTGTCACCTACTTTGCTCACTTAGTCTCCCAATGCAAGCAGTGTGCTCCATGTGCTATTATTATGTTAATTCAAGAAATATTTGTTGAGTACCTTCAGTAGCCTAGAACCATGATAGGGGCTGTGGGGCACAGCGTCCTAACTAGTGTGCTGTGCAGAGTTTGTGCTTTGGGTTACAAATGTTTCAAGCTATGTATTCCTCTAGGCTTTAGGGTGTCAACAGAGTCTGCAGTGCCTGGAGCACGGGCCAAGGACCTCTAGCGACCATTATCCTTCAGAGCTTCCTCCAGCATGCCATACAGATATTAATATTTTATCTGTGTGCTATGGAGTATAAAAGATGGGGAGCACTTCTGGGTTTACAGAGAAGCATAAATTGTCCCTGCATCAAGGAGATGATAATCTGGCTGGAAACTAAGGTCAATATATGAATGATTTAGAATGGAAGCCAGTGTGTGATAAATGCCAAACATGAGATCAAAGGAGACTTTAAGGGATAGGTTGAATTTGATGTGGGCTATGAAGTCTTGGTAAGTTTTTCATAAGGGATGACTAAACATTTTAGGTGGGAAGTAAGGCATGACTAGACTTACGGGCATGCAGAACAGAAATACAAGGTATTTTCACAAGTGTAGAGTAGGGCATTGTTTTTAAGAGAAGAGATTTTATATAGGAAGGTTATGAAAGACTTAGAAAGATGGCTTGGGGTCATCTACTGCAAATGGCTTAAGGACTGGGATTATGTCTCAAATATTTCTGGTCACCTATAATGCCTAGGGAAGTGCTTGCATGTATTAAGTGTGCCGTAAAAGAATTTTGATTGAAACTTTAAAACTGGGGAATGTTAAAATCAAAAAAGGAAGGCAAAAATAGCATATTTTAATTTAGCTCTAATATGATTAGTGGTTATTTCAATGATCCAGAGATTGCTTATTAACTGTTGTTTTCATAGTTATTTTAAATATTTTATGGTTCTCTTTCTTATTGTGTGCCTTTGGCTTGTTTAGTTTAGTAATAACAAAAGCTGAATAATCAATAGATCTTGAGCTAGTCTGACAACTAAATTATTTTATTGAGGTACGAGGGAAGAGAACAATGACAAATGTTTTAAAAGACTTTTTTTTTGTTTTTCTGGCAGTGGAGGTTGGGTGGACTCACTGACAACTAAAATGCTAACAAAAATGCTAATTATTTCACCTTTTCAACACCAAATTTCTTCATCATTAAAATGAAGGTGTCGAAAAAAATTTCCTGCTTGGGCCCTTCTATATCTAAAATTCTATGATTCTACAACTAATAGACTGTATTGTTACATAGTTCATATTCTTAAAGGGAAAATTGCATACAGATATTATGCTTTGGCTGTTAGCCTACAAGTTGGTATTTTATGTGTATATCATTATATAAAGACAGTTTAAAGATAATTTGGAATTTGCAAAATATATAAAAGCAATCAATTAAAAAAGTGTAAAGCGGGCTTCTAAGGTTAACTTTTCAGTTCTTAAAGCCATAACCCTCTTCAGAAGAAATTAAATTTGATTACATTTAAAATCATGTGATTTTAACAGAAGTAAATATTTATACAAATTATTTGTACTCTGCACCATTATTAGTATTCATATGTCTTCATTTTTAATCAATAGTTATTTTTTTTCCTATTTCAATAGAACACTGAAGAAATAATTCTTGTAATTTCATCAGCTGTGTGGATGAATTCTCAATAATAACTTTAAGTTTCAACTATGATGAATACTGTTTTTTATCTTACATACTGGACAGCGGGGCTCTATAATAGTTATATACTTATGGAAGCTGGTTCAAAAGTGTAAGTTAGATTGTTATTGTCTAATGTTTAATGTAATATCTAATATAACCTGAACACTAAAAAGCACCCAGGTAAGATGTAAATGAAACTTTAAACATTTGTGACTACTGCTTTTTCTGTGACTAATTTTTATACATTAAACTACAGTACTTTTCTTTCAAGTATTTTTAATGTTTAATTTATATAGACTATATATAAATATAATCTGGCACCTCAGGCAAATATTTGATGTAGTTTTCTATTAACTCACTCACTCACAAAACATTTCTTGAGTACTTGCTTATGAACCAAGTGTTCTGCTAAATGCTAGGGCTACATATCTAAACAGGAAAGAATTCTTTATGTCAAAAAGCTTCATAGGTTAGAGGGGGAGATGAGATAGGTACATAAACAATTATATTACAATACAATAGGCAATGATAAAGGTTTATATAAAGTACTATGAGCAAACAGAAGAAATTAATTTTACAAGAAGAGATGTAAAGGAAATTTCTTATCAAAGAGGTGACTTATAGTCAGGTATTGATAGAAAAGTAGGAATTCAAAGAAAGTAAGCCCCATAATGGCTAAATCTTTGTCTTGCTCACTGTTCTATCTCTTGTGCCTAGAACAATGCCAGACACAAAATGAGCATTTTAATAATTATTTTTGAATGTTGAATCAATCTGGGGGGATAAGATTTAAAAAGGACATTCCTAGAAGCAGGACCAACATGGGCAAAAGCATAAAGACATGGAAGGTCATGGCATATGTGAAGACTTATGATGTAGTTTATTATGGCTGGAATGAGGGGGTATGAAGAGGATGTGCTAATATCCAGTGACTAAGAGCATGTACTTTGGAGTCAAACAGACCAGAATTTGAATCTTGGCTACATCTTTTGTGACTTTTATGAACATGGGTAAAATGCTAAGCCTCAGTTTTCCTACTTTAAAATATAACTAATAGTATTTATTTATAATGTTACCACACAAATTGCCTGGCAATAGTGCCTGGCAAATGGAAAGCATCAAATAAGTTATTAAACCATTATTACTTTTTTTGGGGAAGTGGTAGGTCTGAAGACTGAAAGGACATATATGGTGAAAATCTTGACTTTGTGTCATATTAAGGGGTTTAGACTATCCTGTAGGTGATTGGGACTTATTAAATTTTAGTTTGCAATTGAACTTTATCCACAACATATATACAAGGCACTTTGGATGAGGGCATTTAATAGCTTATAAACTTTACTTTATCCTTTTCAAAATATTCTATTACTGTTATGCAATTTCAACATTTTCCATTCTGCTCATATTGCTCAATGATTTGATGCTTACTCCAAATGGGGAATAGACAGCATAAATTTATTAACTTGGTTAAGCAAAATGACTTTTCTTAAGTCTCCTGAGGTTAGGAGGTGGGTGAAATAGCACATAACAAGAAACCAAAAATTAAAAAAAATATAATAAAATAATTCAATTGGATAGATGTTATATATTTATAGAACTAATATAGCAGTGGCTCAAAATATAACTAGAAGTGGCAAGTGGATGATCCATTGGTTGACAGTTGAAAGTTCATTTCATTTTTATGTCATGTTGCAAGTCAGGCTGACCCAATAAAGTCTTTTAATATACCATAAGTTCTAGAGTTCATCCCTATATCAAAACCTTCTTGTGTGATGTCTTACATATCATGTATTCACAATTATATTTACTGTTCAGTGTTATAATTTGTATTTCAGTTGATATAATCAGTGTTCACACTTTTAAAAACTGTCTTGAAGGGCAAGCAGAGTGGAAAAATAATGAGTGGATATGTTTTGTTAATGAAAAAAAGCTATTTGCTATTGTTAACATTTTCAGGGTGGAAGAGGGCAAAAATATCACCTCTCTCTTATTTCAAATGAAATGAATACTGCTAGTCTGAAAATTTTAATTAGTCTAGCTTTGGCAGAGCAACCTATCTCAAAGAGGTTTCTATAGGGAGAGAATGATTATTTTTAAAGGCCTTGACGTGTCATTTTTGAATCCTGAAGCAGAAATCATGTAGTCCTATAAGCCTTATAATATTACATTATAGCTGGCCATATGGCAGGCCCTCACAAAATACCTATTGAATAAATGGTTTTAATATTTGAATTACGGATGTAAAATGAAATGTACTGGGCTCTAGAATTCATGGGAGAAGAGTAGTCTCTTAAGAATGGGTAGAAAATAGCTACTACTGAGGCTTTCTAGATCGGTATTTCTCTAAGTATGATTTGAGCACCATTAACTGGATTAACTAACTGGATAAATAACTAGATTAACAATGCAGTTTCTTGATGCCCTTCCCCAAACTGTTGAATTAGAATCTCTAGAAGCCCAGGTATCTTCATTTAAACAAATTCTAGAGAGGATTCTAATCACTGCAAAGATTGAGGACCACTGTACTAGAAAAATAACTTGGTAAAAAGCTGAGATTTTAAAAAAGATAAGGCAAGTATAAAATTGGATTTCTAATTAAGGCAGTTTGTATCACAAGTACATCTAAAACAACTCTGATTGTTTTAGATGAACAATCTAAAAAGTCTTTAAAAGACTGAACTTTTAAATTCATTTGTTTTAAATTTAAAACTCTTCAGAGTAACAACATGTAAACAGCTAATTTGTACATTATTTCAGTTTGATTTATAAATTACTTTTGTGTCCTTTGGCTTAAAGAGAGAAAATTCCATAAATCTACTTTTGACTATAGTTAACTTGGCATATGCTTTTGAGTTAAAAACTGGAGTTCTGAACTCTTTTAAAGAACTTTTAAAATGGTACTGATGCCTCTTCATTGTTCCTAAGTCACTGGGTGGAGCCCGAATATTTGTCATAAATGATGTTGTGCTAATTAAATATTGTTATTCATCTCTACCAATCAACTGAAGATAACTGTGACTTGGTAGGAGTGGAGGGATGGAAAATGAAGGAGGTGACATGAGACTCTATGAAATGAGTGCCAGTTGAATACAGCGAAAGTATTATTAATAAGATTTGGTAGTAATTATTTTGCCAGGGGACTTCTGGGGAAAATCCCTAAACAGCACTATTTCCTTGTTTTTGAATATAATATGGTTTTATTTTCCCTCCTTTTTATGATCCCACACCTTAGTTCTTATAGAGAACTTAATGGTTACTAGAATGTAGGAAATGCTTGATACTAACTGGGGAGGACCATTTATATTTTCAAGAGGAAAAAATATGATAATGCCTTATATAACTCAGCAGACTGTAAGAAATTGGGAGTTATCTATGATGAATACTTCACATGAAATCTGAGCCATAGTGAGCCAAGTAAAACACTAGGAATTTAGTAATTTTAAGTCAACAATAATAACTAACATTAATATGCTTCCTAGTGAAAAATGTGCATTCTTTTTTCTTTTATAATCTCTTGTTACATTTTGCTCTTCTTCATCTAATTTATAAATTTGAATATTTGCACTTTTTTTTTTTTACCTTTTATCTTCTTTTTTTAACTATAGTTTAGAATAAAATTCCAAAAGGGCATTGGGATTTTGCCTAGTTATTATGAGATGACTTGAACTTTTATTTAAAAAATTTTCCAGCTGTATAAATTGCTTATTTTAGAAATCTGTCTAGTTTGATTTATGGCAATTATCAACTTAGATGTAGTGTCTACTGTGTACCAGTTACTGTTGGAGAAAATGAAGATGTAACAGTGAATAAAACAAAATCCCTCCTCTTATTAAGTTTATATTCTAGTGGTATTAGTGGGGAATATACTCCAAAGTAAAAATAAGCAAGTAATATATAGTATGTCAGAAGGTGATAAACGCTATGAAGAGACATCAGACAGGATAAGAAGATAGGGAGTGCTGAGGTGGGGAATTTGCTGTTTTATCATGTAAAATACTATAAGGCTTCATAGATAAGGTGATCAGAAGGAAGTGAAGGAGAAAATAATGCAGATTTATAGGGGAAGAGAATTCTAGTAAGTGAGAACTCGTGTCCTGATTTAGAGGAGTAAACTTGATGAATTCAAGGAATAGTAGTAAGGAGGCCAGTGTAGCTGTCTGGTGTGATTGATGAGATGGTGAAGGATTTAAGTCACTGCAAGGGCTTTGTTTTTACCCTGAGGAAGATGGGAAACCATTGGAGGTTTCTCAGCCAAAAAGTGATATAATCTGACTTTCATTTTAAAAGATTTTAATCTGGCTGCTGTGTTGAGTATAGACTATATCAGGGAGACTAGTTAGGAGGTGTTTGCAGTAATCCAAGTAAAAGATGATGGCATCTTGGATGAATGAATGAACAACTAAATAAACAGTGATTGTATGTGATTCTGAACAAATGTAGTTAAAATTGACCAAGTTAGGTAAGTTTTCCCTGAAGAAGATTGAGCTACAATTTTTTTTTTTAATTCAGTTTTTTTTTGGCTGCATTGGGTCTTCATTGCTGCGCACGGGCTTTCTCTAGTTGCGGCGAGTGGGGGCTACTCTTTGTTGTGGTGCGCAGTCTTCTCATAGCAGTGGCTTCTGTTGTTGCAGAGCATGGGCTCTAGGTGCATGGGCTTCAGTAGTTGCAGAATGTGGGCTCAGTAGCTGCAGCATGCGGGCCCTAGAGTGCGCGGGCTTCAGTAGTTGTGGTGCATGGGCTCAGTAGTTGCAGCACGTGGGCTCTAGGGTGTACAGGCTTCAGTAGTTGTGGCACATGGGCTCAGTAGTCATGGCTCGCGGGCTCTAGAGTGCAGGCTCAGTAGTTGCGGCACACAGGCTTAGTTGCTCCGCGGCATGTGGGATCTTCCTGGACCAGGGATCGAACTTGTGTCCCCTGCACTGGCAGGTGGATTCTTAACCACTGAGCCACCAGAGAAGTCCCTGAGCTAAGATTTTAAAGAATAATAGATAATGATAAAATAAAAGGGATGGACAGCAAAGGAAGCCATAAACCAAACAAAAGACAACCTACAGAATGGGAGAACATATTTGCAAACAATGCAACTGACAAGGGATTAATCTCCAAAATATACAAACAGCTCATACAGCTGGATATCAAAAAAACAAATAAACCCAATCAAAAAATGGGCAGAAGATCTAAATAGACATTTCTCCAAAGAACACATACAGATAGCCAAAAGGCACATGAAAATGCTCAACATTGCTGATTATTAGAGAAATGCAAATCAAAACTGCAATGAGGTATCACCTCACACCAGTCAGAATGGCCAACATCAAAAAGTCTACAAATAATAAAGGTTGGAGAGGGTGTGGAGAAAAAGGAACCCTCCAACACTGTTGGTGGAAATATAAATTGGTACAACCACTATGGAGAACATAATGGAGATTCCTTAAAAAACTAAAAATAGAGCTATCATATGATCTTGCAATCCCACTCCTGGGCATATATCTGGAGAAAAATATAATTCAAAAAGATACATGTACCACAGCGTTCATTGCAGCACTATTTACAATAGCCAAGACATGGAAGCAACCTAAGTGTCCAGTTGACAGATGAATGGAAAAAGAAGATGTGGCATACACACACACACACACACACACACACACACACACACACACACACTCACAATGGAATATTACTCAGCCATAAAAAAGAATGAAATAATGCCATTTACAGCAACATAGATGGACCTAGAGATGATCATACTAAGTGAATTAAACCAGACAGAGAAAGACAAATATCATATGATATCATTTATATGTGGAATCTAAAAAAATGATACAAATGAACTTATTTACAAAAAGAAATAGGGGCTTCCCTGGTGGCGCAGTGGTTGAGAATCTGCCTGCCAATGCAGGGGACACGGGTTCGAGCCCTGGTCTGGGAGGATCCCACATGCCACAGAGCAACTAGCCCTGTGAGCCACAATTACTGAGCCTGCGCATCTGGAGCCTGTGCTCTGCAGCAAGAGAGGCCGCGATAGTGAGAGGCCCACGCACCGCGATGAGGAGTGGCCCCCACTTGCTGCAACTAGAGAAAGCCCACGCACAGAAACGAAGAGCCAACACAGCCATAAATAAATAAATAAATAAATAAATAAAATTTAAAAAAGGCAAAATTCCTTTCAAACAAAACAAAACAAAACAAAAAAACAGAAATAAACTCACAGACATAGAAAACAAATTTATGGTTACCAAAGGGGAAGGGAGGACAATGGAAGAGAATGTTAAAAAATAACATATATGTTTATATATATGTGTAACTGAATCACTTTGCTATATACCTGAAGCTAACACAACATTGTAAATCAACTATATTTCAATAAAAATTTAAAAAAATAAATAAAAGGGCTGGGTTTGGGGGGGATGAAGTAAAATATTTTAGTCAAAGGAAGGAGCATATGCAAAGGTCAGGTGGTTGGAGGGTGCATGTTTTATTCCAGGAACTGGAAGATTGCCTGTGAGGCCAGAGCTGAGAGAGCTAACATTTATATGCAAATTATTTTATTTCTCAAAATAGTCTTAAGTAGTTTTATTGTTTCCATTTTACAGTTGAGGAAATTGGAGCTTAGAGAAGTGAAGTGACTTGCCCAGGATCAGATTACTAAGAAACAGCAGAGTTTATTTATTACAGTCTCTCTCCCCATCCCCATTACCACTCCCACCAGAATATAGGTTGAGTGAGGGCAGAAACTTTATTTTGTTTGAAGCTGTATGCTCAACAACTAGAACAGTGCCTGGCACTTGGTAGATGCTCAGTAAATACTTGCTGAATGAATGAATGAGAGAATGAATTAGAATCAAAGTGCGTCTAACTCCAAAGTCCACGTTCTTAACCACATCCTGTATACTCAGATGCAAATTAGAGCTCAGATTGTTTCTTAGAGAAGGTTTTGATAAGGGACCAAGCCTTTAGCCAGTGCAGTTCGAGGGGGTGGGAAGGGGGATGAAGAAAAAACATCATGGAAGGGAAAATAGAGCTCAGAAAGAACAGACTAAGTGGTTAAAATTTTTTTGCTATAAACTAGAATAGGTAAAAAGGGAGGAGAAAAAGAAGGCTCTGACTCTAAAACTGGCTGGTTAACTTCCACAGCAGCTTTCACTACAACCTGGGCCTGGAAATTTTCTTGCATTGCATATTGCCTTGACTTAGCAAGTCTGTTTCCTGGGAAACAGAATACAGTCAGTATGCCCCACATCTTCTTTTCTAGCTTTGTCCTGAGCTTTTGTTCTGACTATTTAACTCTATATAACTGCTTTCAAGGATCTTGTTTCTAGTTGTTTGCTTTCATTCATTCATTTACTCAATATTTACTGAGAGTGATGAGATGCTATTTTATATAGGGTTGTCAGAGAAGGCTTCTCTGATGTGGAGACATTTGATCAGAAACCTAAATAAGGTGAGGGAGCAAGCTATGCAAATTATTGGGGGAAGAACTTTCAGGCAGAGGAAAAAATGTGCAGAAAGGCCTTTAAGTGGGAGGTACTTGACTGTTCAAAGAAAAGTTGCTACCAATAGTGTGACTAGATCCAAGTGAGTGAGTAAAAGGGAAGTTGGAGATAATACTAGGGAGACTGTTGGTGGCCTCTAGACCATGGTGAAGATTCTGGCTTTTATCTAAGTGAAATGGGAAGCCATTGGAGGGTTTAAAAGAGAAGCAAGATGATTTCCATTGTTAAAAGAATCTCTCTGCTATGACAATAGGCTAGAAAAGCAGGTATGGAAGCAGAGATACTAGTTAGGAGGCTAGTACAAAGGTGTTCAGATGAGAGATGGTAATGGCTTGGATTAGAGTGGTAGCAGCAGCAAATGATACATGCTATGAATGAGTAACTTAGAAAAAAGAGCCTTCCCAGGGAAGATGTAGCCTTTCTTGGTAGCATGGCTTGGGGAGTTGGTGGAACCTTTCGTCTTAGGTGCCTTTCCCTTAGAGAGTTAAACCCTATGCCAGGGTACATGTAGTATTAGTTGTCATTTGAGAGGCTGATTGTTTCAATGTACCTGGGTTTGTTTTAATGGCTGATACCAGCTGCAAGAAAAGTGACAAAATACTTGATGTTTTTCATATGTGCCTATTTCAATAACTCAGCAATATCATGAAATGGCCTGGTGTGGAGGATGAGGCAAGTCTAGGGACTGCTGCCAAGTCCTGCATGGCAGCAACATGGAAGTAGTTTAGTCAGTTTCAGTAAAAGTTTGAAATCTACTGTATTAGAGGCACGTGCAGAAGCTGTGTTAATTGCTAGCTTATTTTCCATATGGTTCTGTTTTAATGAAGCATATTTGATGCAGATGGTTGGAAAGTAAGTTGGATAATGTCTAAACTGGTCTAACTAATTCCCACAGTGCTTCCACTCCAATAACTTAACAGTGCCTTTGCAAAGTTTCTTCGCTTACAGCTTTTTTTTTTTTTTTTAGTTGAAATGTGACCTAAGATAACTGAAAACTATTCTTCTTTCTTTAAACTTGACTCCTGAAAAGAACAGGAACAGTCATTTCCCCCATCATTCCAGGTCAAAACCACACTCCAACTTGGTTTCTTTAGTATTATGGGGTTCTCTTCATCATTATTATGGCTTTCTAATATATTTAGTTGAGGAAGTGGGCATCATGAAGGATCATATATAGGAACTGAAGTGATTTTACCAAACGCTGAAGTTAGCTTTGTTAACAGGACAATACTTTGACCTCTTCAGGGATATGAAATAGAACAGCCTAGAATATTAATAACTATCTCTTGTTTATACATCCTCTGTATCTTATGTAATTAAATTAGACTTGCTAGATAGATATTAATGTTAAGTTAGAAATGAAATTAAGGATAAATTGTCCAGCAATATTGCAAAAATCTTTCCATTTCCTTTTTTTCCTTCTATGAGACTAGAATACCAACATATATTCATTGTGTTTTTCTTAAATCTTTATCAAGAGTTCAGATATGTTATCTTACTTAAAAATAATATGCTGATTTCCTCTAAATATTTTATTTTGGTGTACTTGTTGCTAAATATGTACATTTGTCTTCATATTTGCTCAAGGATATAGATAATGTCCTTGTTAGACTTGAGGTTGAGTTCTGCAGAGCAAAAAGGGAGACATGGTTCATGGGTTTGTATCCATTTTGCTGTTTTTTTTTTTTTTTTCTCACATTGTCACTAAAATATTCTCTTTGTTATCTGAATAGGACATCTGCTGACTAGCCTGACCCTCTTCACCTGATTGTGTGAAAAGTCTTGGTTAAATCTGCTAGGCCTTGGAGGCCCAGGAATCTGCTAAGTGCTTTTGTGCTTGAAAGACACACTGTCCTTGGTCTGTTTTGTCTTTTTCATTTATGGACACCTTTGATAAATAACCATGATGTAGGTATGGGATAAGCCAAACATGCAGTCTTCTGAGCAGTCATTGACCCAAAGGACTAATTACCTCTTAATAAGCGCTGGACTTTTTCTCATATTCTGGAGAGGTTCAAAAATGCAATACAAAAATTAATTTTTCACCCAACTTAGTTATATTAATACAGGGAGTCCTAACACTGAAGAGAGATAATTAAAAAAAAAAAAAAAACTAGTTTGTGAGAAATCTTCTAGAATCACAATCTTGCTTTTATCTACCTCCTTTCCCCAGCTGTCTTTCACTAGAGGAGGTTAACACTAGACTAGACAGTTCTGCCAAGATGTACTTGCATATATCTGGGGAGTTGCATTGAACATACCCCTTTGCCACAGAAACAATTCATCTTTAGATGTCAACTTCAGTGTTGAAATTTTATGAGAATGGAAAGGAATACACATTTTCATTTATTTTAGACTTCCCTTTGGAAAATGTAGTTTGCTGCTGCTGTTTCAAGTGGAAGGGTTTACAAAGTTTTTCTCAAATACTCATGGAAAGCAAATGCAATCCTGAATTAGACTAAAAGAAAAAAAAGCCTTCCTTTAAAAATTTTAATAATTGTAGCATATCAGTCTTAGTCATTTTTTTTTACCGTTTCCTCAGTTTATATTCACCATGGGGTAAAAGAATTAATTTCTTCTTTTTTCCTCCCTCCCTCCCTTCCTTTCTTCCAAAATTCTTTTGTCTTGCTTTTTTTTTGTTGTTGTTGTTTGAGCATGGTTTAACTTTTCACTAGAGCAAGAGCCTAAAAACATCAGAGTAAGAAGAGAACAAATTACCTTTGTGACAACTGTCAATTATTCAAGATAGAATATGTTATTTCCCAAATCATGTTTAAAAACAGAATTGGAGAATTACTCTTGAGTTTGATTCACCTTGAGAAATCTCAGAAAAAATTTAGAGATCCATTCTGTCACTTTTTTTCTCTAATGTAAAAATGCTTCTCAAACCGAAAGAGAATATCTCTTTGGGTTACTCTCTGCCTTTGAACTATGTGAAAACCACTTACAAGATTTGGGGGAGCCCGATGTTGAATTAGGCAGCTAGAGATCAGCTATTACTATGGTACTGATAGTAAGTCTGGGAGAGGGTCTGGAAATGAGGTTTAAAATATCAGATTGCTCCAAATAGCAGTTTAATAACAAGAAAAATTCAACTATTGCTTTTTTCATCATTATTGTGTAGATGTTAGTTACTTGGGAAGGTTTTTTTAAATTTTATTTTCAGAGAAGCAGTACTCTTATTCTAGAGATAAAGCAAGATATTTAGTTAGGCTTTGAGTTAGGCTTTAGGCTTTAATTAGGCTTTACAATTTTTTATTTTAAAAATTTCTCACTATGGTTTTCAGGTCTAATTCTTGAACCTTGTCTCTTTTGGTCTTGACTTTGTTTTCAGAGAAATAGCAGAGCTAAGCTTTTCATTTAATTGTAATAAAACACCGCCCTAAAGAAGAACGAAATATGACTTTTTTTACTGGTTTATATAGAAAAGCATATAACTGTAATAATATTTTAACTATAGTTTGTATAGACGATACTCATTTAAACTCTATGCAAATCTTTGTTACTTCAGGGCAAATAAGCTGCAAAACCATAATGTGTGGTGTGGTGAGCACACACCATAAATTTGATAATCATACTTTTGAATTCATCCTATTTTATATAGGAGATTGCCATAGCATTATGAATAGTAATGTGCAAATGACGTGAAAAAAATGTTGCCACACTCTTGAATGTTTAGTGATTTTAATGCTACTGTATTATTTTACTCTGTGCCAAGTTGCATTGAATGAAAAGTGGAGATATTAAAGTAGCAGAAATTTTACATTGGCTTTAATGTGTGAAGTTTCTATAATTCCCCATGAATCTGGAATGTTAATATAAATACTCCTTTTGTGGGGTGGCAGGAAACATGCTGTCCAGACTACACATGTTACCCAGCTAGGCCTGCCTCTACTGTTTAGAGAAATAGAAGTGGGAGGCTGTCTTAAGTGAAAGTGAAAAAAGGCATTTGTTTAGCTGCATGGCAACACAAATATTTCACTTAGTGAGGACTGACAATGCATCTCATTATGTGAGCGGGTGCCAGCTTGTAAAAAATTTCTGTTTAACTTTCCATATTAGTTGAAGGTGCCTGGGCTTAACTCTTTGAAGCCTGGCATCCAGGTCTCCTTCTTCCCTAACCTGCAATACACACTTTTTGTCTACCAGTGTTTGTTTTTTTATCCTAAAGTAATAGATGAGAGAGAGCCAAGGATATGTGGCCCACTGAATGCTATTAGGAATATGTGAGGAAGCCTGCCAGATTCAAGTCAGCTTCAGGCAAGATATTTGTCACTTCTTCCCATTTCTCTTATTCCTGATGCACTTTTCTTAACACTAATTGTTATATTCTGCCTTGATGGTAGAAACATTCGTTAGTATTTGTTTTAAGTTTACAGTTACCTTGTGGTGCTACCATTGCCTGAGTAGCAGTTCCAGGTTCTCAAGATCATAATTCTTGATCTTAAATTCTCCAGTCTCCTCTTACGGTGCATTTGGATCCTAGGCTATTTTTGCTTCTTATTGTGTTAGAAAGCAGAGGAAAATAAATTAATGATAACTACCACATCACTTGTTTAGAATTATTTATTTTGTGGATTTTGATTTGAAGGAGGTAGAGAAATACTTTCTACTTCAGGAGTATTTGAAATCAAATCTCTTTTGTTTTCATTGGTATGATCCCTATCTTTTGGGCATCAGTTTTAATAGCTTTACTAGGATATGATGGTGTAAGGGGAGGGCAAAATACATTTTTAGATATCTGTGACTGTAACATACAAACGAAAGATTCTCAGCATTTACAAGCATAGAAGGATGTGCAAGGACCAACTGGATGAATATTCCAGGAAATGCACATTTTTTTTCATAATTTCATCATACGTTTTAAAGCTGTGGCATCAGGAATTTCAGTTTGTTTAGAGAACATTTCAAAATGTTTTAGCCAGTGAGTGAGTGCTTATTGCAGAATAAACTAAGAGAAATAATTTATAATGGGCAAAGCACTTAAAAATTATATAAACCAAGAGAATTAAAAGTAGAGGTCACTTTGAATTAAAAAATTGAAAACACATTCAAAGTTTTGGCAATTTCTTTGTACTAGTATCTGCATAAGCTTAGGGGATTGTGCTTTGTGGGTGTACTTATGTCTATCTTATAAAAGTGGTTGGGGCATTTAAATTTTTAAAAATAAGAAATATATTCAGATATGAGAATTAGAAGTGTTTTCTAAAACAGAATCTTTTTTTTTTCCTCCAAATTAAGTTGCTGAAAATTTGTAGTAAAATATTTTCCTCATCCTTCTTCCTTCTACTGTATTTCTGGTTCTTATCCTATTCCATCTCTCTCTATTTTTAGTGTAGACTTTAGTCCTCTTGGAGAAGAGAATCCTTTTAAATCCCCCAAACTGTGGCATCATCTGTTAGGCAGAAGCCTGAACTGGCTGGCGATTGTAAATGCCTGCCAAGGATCTTTCTGACCTCTTTCCTACTTACTACCTCCATAGTAGTTGTGGATATTTGCTGAATTAGTCACATTCTAGCCCTGTGTCTGGGTCTTTCAGATAGGGAACACATTATGCCACTGGTGATGGGATGGGCCAGGAGTGTGGATGTGCTAGGAAGCAATGCATACATCCTGGATGGAACCCAAAGTAAATATTTTGCCATTGGCTTTCTCATCAATTAGTCATTGTTAGCCTCAAAGAGCCAATATTGTAGATTTTTTTAAAAGCACATTTGGATTTTTCAGTTCTGTCTTATTACTTAGCTCCTTCTCATCAAAAGCAGCTCACTTCCTCTCTTCAAGCAGAACAATGCTTCAGCTTTCCCAGCAAGTCTTGCTTTAGTTAGAGTAGGTGATTTGGTCCAGTATCAAGAACACAATATGGGTCATCAAATTTACATAAGTGGTTCTGACGCTTCATTCTATGGTTCAGAGTGAGAGGCAGAAGGCATTGTTTCTATAACATCTTTGTCTCCGTGTCTCCCACCCTGTCCATCCACTTACTAGCTCAGATTTAGAGTACTTGGTTAGTGGCTCTCTGGGACCCTACTGTTCTGTCACAAATTCCATAGCCCCCAAAGAAAAAAAATACGTCTGGTTCCTTGTCACTTGCAGTGCTTGGCAGATAGATAATAAGCATACAATAAATATTTATTGAATGAGTAATTGAGTAGATCAGTGAGAATGTAGAAGTTTTGACAAGAGAAGAAGGGTATAAAGTTCTTGAAAGATGCAGTTGGGAATGATTTGGTGTTGTGGACTTGAAGCTCAAATTCTGGGTTTAACTGGAAACATGTAGAAATGAGGAGTCCATAATTTGAAAAATTTTGGACATATTTTTACTTTTCTAGCTGGACAAATTAGCCATCAGTTGTTTCCAAGAATTGTCAGGTAGCATTCGGGTTTCCAAATTTGATATTTTGGAAGGCAATGAGATCCTCTAAAATGTCATGCTTGGAAAACTGCCTAGGATGCTGAATAAATAATTTTTATAGTACCAGAGAGATTAGAAGATATCTTGGAAAATTCTCTACCTACCTGTAGTTTTTTTACTTCCTTTGCTAAGGAATAATGCTAGAAACATAAGGCTGACCAGTGGGAAAAGTTGGCATGTCAGTCTACAGGAAGCTTGGTAAGAGTCTCTTTTTCTGGAAATACATTTTCTTTCTATTAAAGTCTGCTTATGAATTCTAGTCTGCACTTGGTTCTAAATGTGAAGGTGGATTTTTCAAGCTGACCACATTACACATGACAGAGTGTCTCTAGTTCTGCTTTAACTAACTATTGTGCTAACAACTTAATGGAGGAAGTTTGTGATCATGTTCACTGCAGGAAGAGGTAGGCAAGTGGAGTGAGTATGTATTCTTTAAATAGCTACATATTGGGGAAAATCCCTTGGGAAGTCACATGTGCTAAACTTTATATTTAAAATCAAGGGACTATCCCAAAATCCCATTTGTATTCCTCAAGCCTTTACTCTTTTAACTCAGGAATTTATATTGTCAGGAGACATTATTTTTTCCTAGGTTCTCTTTACTATTATTTTGCCCAATGCCATGCCATTTATATTGCCAGATAATCTTGAGGTTTGCTGGTATCCCTCATGATCAATCATTTATTCTGCCTGTGTAGTTAATGGTGCATTTGTGCAAATGGTATGTATTTTATTTGCTGGCCACAAGATAACAAAGGCCCAATTGTTTTTTACTTGCCCAATTAGGAAGGTAATTTACAAGTCTGGCCTCTCAAATATTAAAATGTACTTCCTATTAGGTGTGGGAGGCTCACTTCATATTTTATTGCTCATTTGCTAAAAAGTAAATAATAAGAAATTGAGCATGTATCTTGGGTATCTTTGGCATATAATGCCTGACACAGATAGTACATGAAGAGTCTCATTCTCTTTACATTGTGAACATGATGACTGCCAAAGTATTCTAGCATGCATTATTTATAACTCTCAAGATCTTTTAATTTTAATAATACAATGTATTAAAAAGGTAGGTTATTAAAAGATAGCTTGTATGAATAGGATATCTTCATCTAAAATTATCTGGATACTTTTGAACTGATCGGTATAGAAGCAGTTTGTATTTTTCTGTATGAAATTTATATTTCATATATATTTTTTGTATGAATATTATATTTCATACCATTCCCTCTATGTGAAATATTTCTAACAAACATACTTACCTGTAGGATTTCTTTCCATCTTTTAAGGCCCCATTCCTGTAGTCTTCTCTGATCTCACTTCATTTGAACTCCCATAGTATTTTGCATTTCTCTTTTTGTACTTTTCACAATTTGTCATTTTAGTAGTTTCTGTGGACAGTCCTTAGCTTCTGATCAAAAGTGGTTGTAAAGCAGTTATACTCCAATAAAGATGTAAGAAAAAAAAAGTGGGTTTTTAGGGTAAGGATATGAAGTCAAATCCATCTTAAATAACTTACATGACCATATAGTACCTAATATTCAATAAGCACTCAGTATATAATTATTGAGTTAATTAAAAATTCTCAAAATCTCCACACTCTCAATCTTTTTCATAAATTACCTAATATGCATTGCTCTTCTTACATTTAGCTTCTCTTATATGTGTTGATTCCTTTTACTGCTTCCATGTTATCCTGAGAGTTAGGGAAGAAGTAGTTTCTTGACTTTGCAAATGAGCTGAATAAAACATTAAAAAATGTGAAGTTAGTTATTTATTGTCAGACCCTGAGCAAACTCTGGAGCATGTGATGGGGTAGGGAAAGAACTGACGTGTCACCCTCACCATTGCTGCCCATGTTTCTTCTGTCCCACTTTGGAGTGGGGACTATGCCATGTTTCTTTGTATCATCGCCAGTACAGTAGTTTGCTCATATCTCTGTTCTAAACATATGCATAAAATGAATGTGTGAATGAATTTGACTTCAATGAATATTGCCTTTGATGCTTCAGCCACTCTTTGCCCTTCCATTCTCTCCAGGCTTTCTGTGCATTTATGCTTTCCTTCCATTTTCTCATATAAAATCCTTCTTTCATGAAAGCATTCGATGATAAAATTCAACCCAAGATACAAATGGACAATAATAGTTTAATATGCTGTTCTTTTGTAGCATATGCATTTAAAAGTGTAGACATCTTTTCAAATAAAAATTATAATAAATGAGTTAAGTTATATGGGACCTACATTTAAAATAAAGTTGTTTGTTTACTTGACCTCATAAAGAAACATGTTTATACCTGGGCTCCAAAGCAGTGTTTGTAGTGCTTGGGGACCTATGAATAGAAATTTGTAGAGACAGTAGCTGAAGATAGGCCTCTATAAATCTTTGCAAGTGTTCTAAGAATTTAAACTTAACAATAGCTAAGGATAGAAAAAAGGATAGGAAGAGTACTTTGGGATAGCTGGCTCTGAAGTGAGGGAATGGAACTAAAGTTATCAAAAGAAAAATTCTTTTTTTCTCACTTGTCTTAAGAATGGCTAGTATCTGGGCTTCCCTGGTGGCACAGTGGTTGAGAGTCCACCTGCCGATGCAGGGGACACGGGTTCGTGCCCTGGTCCGGGAAGATCCCACATGCCGCAGAGCGGCTGGGCCCATAAGCCATGGCCGCTGAGCCAGCATGTCCGGAGCCTGTGCTCCGCAACGAGAGAGGCCACGACAGTGAGAGGCCCACATAATGCAAAAAAAAAAAAAAAAAAGAATGGCGAGTATCATAGTTTTTTGGGACTGCTAGAAACAATTCAAAGAAATCTTGGCTGTGCAACTACTATTACAATGAAGAGTTTGCAGTTTTTAATTTTTTTCCCTGAAGTTACCTCCCTGTAATAATTATTAGAAAAAGAAACTCGTGAATTATAGATAGACTGTTTACTGCATTCCATGTCCAGCATTTTTTTTTCCTGATAAAATCACTCTTATTTTCTTTTAGGGAACAACTTTATTTCACTTTTGGTATATATGGTTGGGGTAAAGCTGCCATTACCTTCCCAAGTCATAGGGAGCGGGCATTCCATATGCCTGACCACAGCGATTTGTTCAGAAATAAGCATGTTAGCCAAGCCACGCCAGTGAGGCTTAATCTGGGGTCTTTTCTGGAATTACTGGGAAGTAACCAGAGTCATTTTACTGTGATTGCTAACTTGGGGTTTCTGATAGTCATCTTTGCCCTTGAAGGGGGAGAACCTGCCTTAAAAATGGAGACCAACTCCTAATTACATCATCATAGCACAGAATCCAGCTGTGTCAGAAGCCAGGACTCTCAGTTAGGTAGAGCCAATAAATTATTTTGGTATAGCTAGTTCGAGTTGGTTTTTATCACTTACAACTAAAAGTGTTCTAACAAATGCAACCAGAATTGCACAACTGACACACAACTCATATGTTAGATAGATATATGTGATTTGGAGAAATATTTTGATATCCATTGTATCATCCAATATGTGCAATTTATTTATTTCACTTTAACTTCCATGAGTGTGAACGAGCATGGGTGATACGATGAAAGTCGTTTAAACACGAATAGTTTGTACTGAAGTAATTTTAGTATTGTCAAAGAATAAAGTGCAAATGAAGTGGTATAGCTAGATAAGTTCCAGACTTTAAGTTTATATTGTTTTGAAAATAGAATAAGTTTATGGATTTTTTATAGGCTAAAAAATAGTTTTGCTTTTTCCTAAATAAAGGAAGTTGAAATTTGTTTATATTTTAAATATTCACTTGTCTATTGCAGTTAGATGCAGAACTTGGGCAGGAGTTGGAGCGAGTACTTTACCTATGCTCTGAAGAAATATCCTCTGCTTGTTACATTTTCATATATGAATCCTATTCCTTAATATATAATTCTATTTAAGATCAACTTTAATGGATTTACTCCAAATTAGAGATCTTCTCACTTGTTTGGAAATCACAAAACAGAAATGGATATTGTAGTACAAATTTTGCTGTTTTCTTAGAAAAAAATAATCTGAATTTGGAAGAAAATTTATCCTCCACATGTAGTTATGCGAATTCTATTTGACTTTGGTAAATCACATTTAAATGGGCAACGTTTTAAATTTATATTTGTTACATAGCCTTTTAGGAGGTCTCCACTTTACCTGTCTTTCACATTGTTTGAAATATGTATGTAAAGAGTAGTTTGATATTTGATCATCTCTCTTAGAAACGTGCTGGACCATTTTATAGTATGATTTTATTCCTTAGGAAAAAAAAACCCATTAAAATAAGATTCTTGGTCTTTTTCCCCCCTGCCACTCAAGGATGCATATTCGCAATCAAATTTGGTCTTTCTACTTGACCAAACTTAAGTGCCGAGGTCTTAAGTTGGCACTGTTTTCTCCCTAATTCTTATAGATTACAGATGTGTCCCTCAGATTTAAAAGCCTCAGATCTAAGTCCCTTGGGTATTGATTTTCTCATTAGGAAATTATCATGTTCAGAAGTTAGGATGCTAACTAGTTCATGAGAGTAAAGCCTTCATTAGAACCATTTTAAGATCAAGCCAAAGTTGTAGAAGCTTTAACCTTTAAGAGTTCATGCTGACAATAGCATATTTGGAATGGCATGTGCACTTAGTTATATGAGTGGATTTCTCAGAGGTAGTGGATTTTGAAGTTTTATTATCTGTCATTATGTAGGATTTCCCCTTTCCTCTAATGACCTCCAAGTTTTCAACCCATACCAAATAAAATTTAAAATGGATAAAATTTCCAGGAAGATCCTGTTTCTAATAGCCATTCCTTTCTTCTTATTATAAACTTTCTATATGGTGATCTCTCTTTCTTTTCAGTCACTCATTGTCTATTTATTTCCCCTACCCAAACCTGCTCACAGGATAGTATACTGTAGTGGTCACGTACACCTTCATCATTATTATTATTATTATTTGGTTAAATTTAAAAATCACATTTATGTTAAAACAACAAGGATAAAAGATAAGGTCTCATACACAATTTCACAATTTGTCATCTGTTTTTATTTGTATCTGCTTATTTTCAGTCCTCATCCATATTAAGAAAATAATTTAACATAACTGTAATCAGAGCATAGATGTCATTCTGTGTTCTTTGTTTTTCATTTAATGTTATATAATAAACGATTTCCCACCACAAAGAGCTTGCCACGACCCATACAGACACTTAGGGAAGCCCTGGTGTGTCTTACCTTCTTTGTGTAAGAACTGCCATTAGTCTTCCTCCTGGTCTTGAGATACTGCATTCAAAGTTAGCCTGAAGCTCTTACTGAGGGAAGGCATCCTTTCCGTCTTTTGTGGGAATGCATCATAACATCTCACCAATAACTGTGAAGTTTTCTGTAGGTTTCTGCTGCATCTCTGGCATCTACTGAGATGTTCGTAGAATTTTTCTTCTTTAATCTGTGAATATGTGGTGTTATTGGCAGATTTTCTGAACCATCTAGCATTATGAGGATTAAAACCTACTTATTCTTGGGCTTCCCTGGTGGTGCAGTGGTTGAGAGTCCGCCTGCTGATGCAGGGGACACTGGTTCGTGCCCCAGTCCGAGAGGATCCCACACGCCGCGGAGCGGCTGGGCCCGTGAGCCATGGCCGCTGAGCCTGCGCGTCGGAGCCTGTGCTCCGCAACGGGAGAGGCCACAACAGTGAGAGGTCCACGTACCGCAAAAACAAAAACAAAAAAACCCCCTACTTATTCTTGATGGATTTTCATTTACAGTATAGATTAATATTTAATGGAGTCTTTCATTTGTGTTCATAAACAAGATGTCTTTAATTTTCCCCTTTTTATAATATCTTTATTTTGTTTTGGAACCAGGGATATTCTAGCTTTATAAAATGAGTTGGATGTCATATACATCTTCATGTGAAATGAAATCATTGTGTTACCTCCCCTAGAGGCATTTAAGTTTAAATTCTAACTAGGAGGAAAAATATTTCTATCCTTAAAATATTTTGAAACATCAGCCTAAGATAGCTGTTTTTTGGTGGGGAGGGTTTTTAGCTGTTTATGTCCCTAATGCCCTTTAAAAGGCAAAGTGATAGAGCTTCTCTTTCAGGCTCCACAATTACCCATTGGTTGCATTAAGCCATTAATGACATTGTTCTTCCTCCAGGTTTCTCCTTGGCATTAATTTTAGTAAGATTTTTCTCTCTATAAAAAATCTGAGAAGTTAGGTGTGGCTCCACACATAATTTGAGCTACGTTTCATCTCATTTTATCCTATAAAAATAGTTCAACCAAATGTTAGAAAGTCTTAAGTTTGCGCTTCCTGAATATCTGGTATGACTACCAATGCAATTTCTTACAACAGAGGTGCTTACTTTCTTCTGTCTGTAACTATTCTTCTAAATGTATCACAATTTAATTAAACACAGAGCTTTTGAGCACCTACTGCGTACCAGGTACTAGATATTCAAAGATCGTGCTCTCAAGGAGTTCGAGCTTTGCTTTTTCATCCTTGTTCTCTAAGGCCCTTTCCTTTTCTGATATCCAGGTGCTTTTGTTTCTCTTTCTTTTTGTCTTTCTGTCAAAGCAAAGAGACTTTAAAAGGAACTTTTGAGTTAAACTGAAGCTACTTCTATTGAGAAGGATTAGTACAGCTCTCTGAACTTGGGCCTATTGTTTATTTAGAACCCAGTGTTAATGAGAGCACAGTGCTTGTCTTGATTCTTATATGGGCCTATTAGCTTTGCTCTGTTCCATGGCCTTGGATCACTGCTCTAATGATTGATACTTGCTGAAGACCAGGTGAGAAGATTTGGTTGATCAAAACATTACAGAACCAGTGCAAACTGCATTCTTGCCAGGTATCATCCTTGTTTATAAAGGCAAACCATAATTTAGGGCATCACTCTTAAACAAAATTATTACTGAAATAAGCTACAAAGGAATGTGGAAAAGTAAAAGGAACTTAAAAAGCATTTTATTATGCTATTTTTTTTCTGTTCTGCATTAATTGGGTAATTCTTAGGCTAGTTTTCTCCATGTCATTTAGTTTCCTTTTTAATATCTTTAGATGCAAGATTGAGCTTTGCTGGCCTTTCTTTCTTGTTCTTTGGGGTGTTTGTGCCAGCTTTGGCAGCACTCATTGTCAGTGCTGGCTCAAATGAAGGAATGGCTGAAGGCTCCTTTTGGAGACCCACTTCACTGGTTATTTTAATTGCTCACAGGGATAATTGTTGAGTGGTACTATATAGGATAGTATTTCCCTTGCCACAGGGGTTAGGAATTCTGTCCGGTAATCACTCCTACTCCTAATGGATGAGAGTTTCTGAGTGGAAAGACTGGTAACTAGCTCTAGGTATCTCCCTAGAACTATGTGTAGGGCCCCTGACAGATTAACTCTGGGAAATCTGTGCAGCCACCATGAATACTTTTCCTCATTGATCTTTTGCTTCATATGGTCAGAAACAGAGAATTTGTAGAGTTTAAAATTAGCTTCTTAATCATCTTATTCTAGGACATGCTCTGTCATATAGCCCTGTGACAGCAAAGATTTTCTTTGCTTTCCTTTTTCACAGTCAGAGATATTAGAAAAACAATAGGGATATGAGTGCTAAGGGCCCGGCTTAAGGAAAAACAAGTTTTTAAAAAACACTGCTATTGTGACTATGTCTTCTGTGGTGAAAGACTGTGATATACTGTATGCTGGTATTCTGTGAAATGGAACTGTCTATACTTTCTGACATATAGTGATGAAGAAAATTCTGGATAGAGCATCCATTAGATACATCCTCAGACTTAGCTGCTTCTCTGGATGGAAGTGAGGCTTCTGAGATACCAAGGTTTGTAGTTTTGAAACTTTTTATCAAGGAATAACTGAGTCACAGCAAGTTAGTAAACAAAAATAAATGGTGAACTTGTAAAAGTCATCTATTATTTATTTTATTTTTTTTAAGATTTATTATTTTTTTTTTATAAATTCGTTTTATTTATTCATTTTTGGCTGCGTTGGGTCTTCGTTGCTGCACGCAGGCTTTCTCTAGTTGCAGCGAGTGGGGGCTACTCTTCATTGCAGTGCACGTGCTTCTCATTGTGGTGGCTTCTCTTGTTGCAGGGCACGGGCTCGCGGAGCATGGGCTCTAGGCGCGTGGGCTTCAGTAGTTGTGGCACACAGGCTCAGTAGTTGTGGCTCGCAGGCTCTAGAGTGCAGGCTCAGTAGTTGTGGCGCATGGGATTAGTTGCTCTGTGGCATGTGGGATCTTCCTGAATCAGGGATCGATCCCGTGTCCCTTTCATTGGCAGCTGGATTCTTAACCACTGTGCCACCAGGGAAGTCCCAAGATGTATTTATTTTATTTTATTTATTTTTGGCTGCATCGGGTCTTAGTTGCGGCATGTGGAATCTTCTTTGAGGCGTGCGGGAACATTTTCGTTGCAGCGCGCAGGCTTCTCTCTAGTTGTGACATGCGGGTTTGCCTCTTCTCTAGTTGTGGCACGTGGGTTCCAGAGCGCGTGGGCTCTGTAGTTTGTGGCACGCAGCCTCTCTCATTGAGGCGTGTGAGCTCAATAGTTGCGGCATGCAGGCTTAATTGCCCTGCAGCATGTGGGATCAAACCCGTGTCCTCTGCATTGTAAGGCAGATTGTCTAACACTGGACCAACAGGGCCGTCCCAAGGTCATGTTTTAGAATTAGCTTTATAGTTGCAGTGTTTAAATTGTAAATCAATGGAAATAAGTGGGGTGGGGTTGTTTGTCAATTGTTTTGCTTTAAAAAGTTTTTGTCACTTATTGAAATAAAAGTGAGATCAATTTTGAGTAGCCATCTAGACTAAATTAGTTAAAATGGAACAAAACAGAAACTTCTACTACTTTGGGAATCATCAAAATGACCTCGACTTCTTTGCTAATACTGATTGCCTTAAAGGCCCCATTTCTTCTTCATCCTTCCTTATATCTATGACCTTTGCCATGAAACTCTAGAGTGCCCTTCCCACTCTGGATAGGGCATTCTGTCTCACCTCTTGCCTCTGGGATCCATCATTTAACTTGCTTTGGCCAATGGGATGTTAGCAAATGTGACACAAGTAGAGGCTTGTAAAAGCACTTGTGCATTTCTGTTCACACTCTTGTCCTTTTCTGTCACCATGAGAAGAACAAGCCTGGGCTAGTATGCCAAAGGATGAGATATATGGTGCAGAGTCGAATTACTCTAGCTGTCCTATCCAAGGCCATCCTAGATCAGCCAAAAGCCAACATAAGACATGTTGGTGGCCTCAGTTAAAGCCAGAAGAAGCACCCAGCTGACCTGCAAACGTATGAACTAATTAAATGCTTATTGTTTTAAGCCACTGAGCTTTGGGGTGGTTGAACCCGCAGCATTCTTGTGGCCATAGATAATTGAAACAACCTCAGGTAACCTTTTTTTTTTTTTTTTTTTTTTTGCTGTACGTGGGCCTCTCACCGTTGTGGCCTCTCCCGTTGCGGAGCACAGCCTCTGGACACACAGGCTCAGCGGCCATGGCTCACGGGCCCAGCCGCTGTGCGGCATGTGGGATCTTCCTGGACCGGGGCACGAACCCGTGTCCCCTGCATTGGCAGGTGGACTCTCAACCACTGCGCCACCAGGGAAGTCCCTGTAACCTCTTTTTAAAAAGACTCAAATGGGCAGATGTCACAGATGATCCTGAGTGATTTCTTGTTGTTCCAAAAACAATATACATTTCACATTGATTTCAGGAAATTCCTAGATCCAACCACTCAGTGATACTTGAGTGAGATTTGATTTAAAGTGGAAGATGTTTTCTTTGTGGGTTGATTTTAGGAACTCTGGAGATAACTCCCCACCTAGTCTATATATTCAACAAACGTATGTTAGCCTTATAGGGCACAGAATCATTCAGTCCATCAAGAAAGACAAGGCAGAAAATGGAAGTAGTGAAAGTAATTGAGTTAAATTCATATGGTAAGAAACACAAATGCCGATATATCCATTGTCAAGAACAAATTTTGACTAGGGAACAGTGGTGCTGGGTGGAGTCAGTAAAATAGAGGGGAAGAATGAGGTTAGGAAAAGGGAAACTGGATTTTCTTTGGGCCAGTTAAAGACAACATAGTATAAAAATAAATGTGATTGAAGACTGAGCTTTAAAATCTTAACTCCATTTATACTCTGCAAGTGCAACATATTAGAGTGAGAGAAAGATTCGATGAAAAGAGCAAAGAGATAGTTTTGTTAGGGGCATGGTACTTTAATTCTTTGTGCTTTGAAATCAAATGACTATTGTCTTTTCTATTTTCAGACTCTCTATATAGTATTGCTATTTCATTCACTTTCTTTTGTGGTAGAAAGAAGTCTGCTTTTTAATGAATATATAAAAAGTAGCTGGCTGAGAATCAGAGGCTCCTAGACTGAGGCAGGGCATTACTGAACACATCTTAACAGTTATGGCCCTGCATTCATCTGGACCTGTATTCAGAGAAGGGGTGCGGCTGCATGGGGGATCTGTACTTGGTTAATTCATCATATTACTTGGAAAGGTCCTTATTATTTTGCACAGCAGTGTGGTCACCTGGCGGTAGGTCATTAGCATTTTAGTCTTCTTTTCTGCACAACAATGTACAACATGCTAATTAGAGGGCTCTGAAAGCTAAGTAACCTGTTTTAAAATCAAACATTTTAATTTGAAGCTTTAATGGCTGTTTTTATAATAACTGGCTTTATTGGGGGTAAAAGCACTTCTCATGTTCCACTAGCAAGGCAGAGTATAACAGAAGCTGACAAAATTAAAAACCTCATAATGCGACCTTTGCCTGGGATAAAAGGCTGTTTCATAACAATTTCCTTTTGTTCTTTGTTTAAGCCATTACTCTAAAAGGAGCCTCCGATTAATCTAAGTAAATGCATCATTACAGTACTAATCCATGTCCTTCTGTCAGTGTCTGTTTTAATTAAATAAGAAATGCTAGCAGAAAGATATCACGCACAAAGCTGTGATTGGAGAAAGCAGCACTGGTTGATCAGGGAAAGATTAAAAAGGGCTTTACTGTTTTGTCCATTTGCATAGCTCCAGATGCCACAGTGTTTCAGGTTGAAAGAAAACTTACAAAAGAGTTTAACACATTTCACTCTTATAGATTTAAAATAATGGGATTTACCAATGAAATTCTAATCATCCAATTTATCACACTTTAGACATTCCAAAGCAAGGAGCAGAACAGCTTGGGGTGTGTCTTTAAAACCTTTTATGCAATGTTGTGTTGTATCTGTGAAAACATACCTGCCCAATTTGCATGTGTTTCTTCTTATTTTGGGTGAATTGATGGTGAAACCTGATTGTGGATATACAATGTGATTTTTTTCCCCTCTTTTTATTGTATCTTACAACTTCTACTCTAGGGTTTTTTTTTATGGTTTTCTATTGTTAATATGTTAGGAATTTGGGTGCTTAATTGGTTGTTAACAATGAAAAGTAAGCTTAATAAATGCTTATAAAATGAATGTATCTAGTTAATATTGCTGCACTGATACACAGAAACTCTTCTTAGCAGTAGAGTTGCAGAATTCCCATGGTGAGGGCTTTCTCCGTATATGGGCCATTATTTGATGTAATGAAAAGAGAAAGTGTGCAACAGTGAGATTGTTAATTAATTTAGCCTAACAAGATGAAGATAAATGAAGCAAAGAACAGATTGAATGAAGCAAGAGGTCTTATTTACAATTTAATACATTTTTATATAATGCAGATTTCACTTGATAAAAAACAAACAGACCCCACCCCAAATACCTACAAACAAAAAAGTATACTCCCTCCCACCACAATTCAACACTGAAATTCTGACCTGACTTTACAGAAAACATGTACCGTGGCTCCATATAGAAGACATTTTTACAGTGTGTAAACAGTGCTTTTCTACTGGTAAAAATTTTACACTAGTTAACCTTTAACTTCAGTGTTTTATTATTCTTGCTATAGGCTGGGATGACCATAAGAATAATCATCCGGAAAACTTCGGGTTTCTTCTTCCCCATGTTATCCTGAGACATCTTGTGACGGTTATTTAATAATCATTTTATTTTAATCCTCTTTTTACCAAAGGAAGGAAGCCCAAAAGTGAGGAAAAAAAAAAAAAAGGAGCTGTGAGCCTTCTTACATGTGCTTGAATCTGTAGCAATTGTGCAGAATTCTTAAATTAGCATTATTTTTTAAAGTCTTTCTTTCAGAGATTAATGAGCTTTACCCAGTATTTGACCTTTTATCATTCTTGCTTTCTGCTCAGAAGTACTTCCTTCCTTCCTACAGTAGCTAGAAAAGACCGTCTCTTATCTTATGTTACTGTAGGCAGTGGTAACAGGGCTCTCTACAAATGGTGTTATTATGGTCACTGTGTTTTTATCTCAGGGGTCAGGAACAAATCCATGCAACTGCTTCTAAGGATTTCAATAAATAGGACTTTTTATCCAGACAATCGCCTTTTATGTTACTTTTAAACAAAACTACTAGTCCATCAAGAGTTTCAAAAGAAAACAATTCTACAGAGTGCCGGTATGGCCGCACAGACCAATCATCATGGCACCCATTCTCCAGTCCTTTATTTTTCAAGTCCACAACAATAGGTTGTTGATTCAATGGACAAGACCAGAACAATTAAGTTCTCTGTTTAGCAGCAGTGCAGCATTTTAATGCCCTTCTCTAATAATGGTCTCATTATTGTTATTCTAAGACTGGGCCTCAGGAGGAGGAATATTTGCTGGAGGTACGTCATTATTTTGCAAATTTCGATTAGCTCATCATGTTGTCTGTAGTGTGAAAATCGTAGCTAATTAGGGCAGCCAGTTAGACTACCAGCTTTTGAGCTTATGAGTTAAAAGGTAGCATACTTGATAGGCCAGTGATGTGAAAAAGGTGGTAAAAAGGAGGATTAGAGCAGTTGCCTTAGTAACTCCAACTTCCATCTGTGAGGGAACAATGGACTTGTGTTTCTCCCCCACCTTGGTGTAAAAATTGGTTTTGTTTTGAAAGGACAGAGTTCTTTTTATGACAATCTGGAATTCAGCCCAACTGAGTGTAGTTTTAGTTGTTAGGAGAGACCATTGAGGATAGGAAAGATGAAAGGTCATGGTGAGCTTCAAGGACATGAAAGGTTGTTGTCTCATGTAACAATGGTAGATTGTTTTTTTTCTGATATTTCTAGCCAGCCCCTAAGTCAGGTGATGGAACAAATACCTACGGTTTAGTCAGGTGAAACAGGAAAGAGCAGGGGAAGGAAAGGAGAAAAACGGGGTAAGAGAGAGTTTGTACTTTGTTAAAGAAAGAGGGGTAACTTCAATTCGCTTTTATTAAACGAAGTGATATTTCTTTGTCACTATCTCTGAGATTCCAGTGTGCTTTGGATGGTTTGCCTCTGTGGGCCATCACATCTCTGGGAAGCTCTCCAATGTGTTAGGAAATGTGATTTAAGCTTTCTTCCTGAACTCCCAGGAGGACCAGTGATGCGATACTTAACAATAAATTTAGTTGTTGTAGCTTTCTCACATTATTGGTGTTCTTAAAAGGTTTTCCTTCAAAATGCACACTGAGTAAAATGAATGATAAATATGAAAGAAATTTGTTATACCACTTTACAGGGTTTTATCATAAATCCTATGACTTCCATCACAGAAAGTTTACAGGAAACTGTTTAGATGTTGCTGCAGTAGCAACACAAATTTTTCTCTCTGTACATAAGAAAATGCCACAATTTTAAGAGCTATTGGAGGTTTTGTATTACAGAGGCGGTGATAGAAAAGAATTGAATATGGTGCTGTTTCTTAAAAACCCTCAAAACCAAATCACTCTCTCTGGATTTGAAATACCTTTATTTCAGCAAAATAAGTGACTTCTATTTTTCTTCCATATTAATATTAAAACATTTGGTTGTGGTTGTTGTGTGTGTGCTTGTGTGCAAGCTCCTGTGTGAGTGTGTGTGTGTGTTTAGAATCAGAGAGAGTATAGGAATACTAATTTTTTAAGCAGAAAGATCATCTTTTGATGATCAAAGGAACCTTCATATTTCTCCCTCTCTATTGTCCCCAAACAACCCTTGTGTAATTGAAGCTGGACTTGGTCCAGGGGGTTAGGGAGATTTTCAAATTCTCTTTTAATCCCAGGTCTTTGTTTTCTTACTTTTACTAGCCAACTATCCTTATTGCTGTAGCCCTTCTTTTTCTGAGAAGCTGTGTTCATTTAATTTATTGTTGGTACTTCACAGACTTGAAATAATAATATCACGAAATTCTAGAGCTTAAGGACTTTTGAGATCATCTAGTCCAATTCTTGTGTTTGAAAAATAAGAAAAGTGAGGCCAGAATGTTGAAATGACTTGCCCAAGGTTACTCAACTAGTTGAGGTAGACAAATAGATGCCGTTTGCTATACTATTTAAATATAAAAACCTGAACCAAAGGAAGAATGAAGAAACATTATAGGGACATGTTGAACTTCTTTACTGGTCTTTTTAGTTGCTGAGGGGAGATGGAATCAAGCTAGCGTCTGGTGTTGGGGTTAAGATTCAGATCAGATTTTTTTATAACTATTAAAGTTCCATTTTAAATAAATGAAACTTTTTCCTGACAATACCCCCCCCCCCACACACACACAATCCCCGACATGACTGGGGAGAGTTGTAACCTAAAGTACTAGCATAGCACTCAGAATCAGCAGACTTTGTCGATCCAGGCACTGTGTGAAATACTTTCATACACGTTATTACAATTTAGAATTGAAACACTTTTTCTTTCCAGTGTGGCAAATTAGTTAACTGTTCTGTTTCTTAGTTTTTGCAACTGTAGAAAGGGACTTGATGTTATTCAACTTCATTAGCTGTGTGAGACATAAAATCAGTGTATGATTGAAAAATGCAGTATATATTTGACAGATATTATAAGAGTGTAAATTTGTGCTTTATCCAAACAGATATCCTGAGGAAAATATGAACCATAATATTTAGATCAAAGAATATGACATATGTTATTTTTGGAACGGTTTAGAACATATTTAGAAAATTTGGACTATAGAGGATAAAATAAAAGAGGATAAAAGAATCTGTTATTTCACCTTATTATTTCATAATTAAAAAATTACTCCTAGTAACATTTTGGTATATTTCATTTCAATCTTTTATCTATGTGTGTATGAGAAGAAAGAACATGTCTAGCTTGTTTACTACCCTCTCTTCAGTGCCCAGAACAGTACGTGGCACTTGAAAAACAGTTGTTGGGTAAATTTTTAAAAAAGGCAAAATTGCATCATACTGTAGATACATTTTTGTATTTAAGAAATAATTTTATTGGATTTTCCCATGTCTTCAAAAATATGATTTTAATGACTATATCATATACCATCATATGGTTGTACCACAATTTGTTTTACCATTAAGTTATCAATTTCCAACTTTTCACTATTATAATGTGAAGATTAATTTATAAGGATATCTTCCACTTATTATTAAAGTGGTAAAATTTAAAAATTGATGATAAAAGTCCTTTATGATCATAGAACCCCACCAAACCCCATCACCTCTTTCAAGTCTTAGCTTAGATGTCATATTCTCAGTTGAGGTCTACTTTGACCACCCTATTTTAAAATTGTTACCTTCCAAACATTCCTCATCTCCCTAATGCAGGTCTATTTGTTTCCATAGCCTTTATCAACTTTTAACATACTATATAATTTGCATGTCTGTTTAATTTATTTGCCATTTTCTCCTTTTATTTCCTATAATATAAGCTCTAGATAGTGGAGAATTTTTGACTGTTTTGGTCAGTTATATTCCCCAGTGTCTTGCACAGTGCCTAGAATATAGTAGATGTGCAACAATATTTGTTGAATGCATTTGTTGAAACTTTAAAGGATGGAAGTGTCTATTTTTTAAAGTCAAGAATCAGTCTCTTTCTTTTTTCACATGGGCAACTCTCATCAACCTATTTGTGCACTGGCCAAGGACTTCTGTTTTCTCAATTTTCATTTGTACACATTATTCAGTTAAATTAAATCATAGCATTTGGCTGAATCTTGGATAGGCCATGTTGGATACAGACTAAATGTCTTGAAACAAATGCTCCAAGCTCTTGCCACTTGAAGTCACTCTGAACTCTAGCTTTAGGGAGGTGGTTCTGGACGAGAAATGTCACCAGTGTCATGCCAAATGATCTTTTTCCTCATCTAGAAGTCCTTTTGGTAAGACTCTTAAGGTTTAGGTCTGACCTGGGCAAACTCAGGTTAACCTGATTACTTACATTTTTGGATGATTTTACCTTATTCTGCTCCTAACTGATATTGGCCCTATTCTTGAAATTTTCTTAGGAAAGACGTTTAACAAACTCCTGTTTACTTCTTTCACTGTATTTGATTTATACTTTCCTTTAAAAATAATATAAAACAAAAAAAATCACCATTTTATGTCCTTTGTGGGTAAGTGTTAATTATAATCTTTATTAATAGCAATTTATATAGCTACAATAATCCCTTAAATTTGTATGATCTTTATAGTTTTAAAGCTCTTTAATAAATATGATCTTGTTTAATTATCAAAATAATCTTAGATGCACAGGGCATGTTTGTTACACCCATTTAGGGAGGGACCAAGGCACAGAAAACTTCAGAGACTTAATCTAGATCATAAATCTAGGAAATGGTAAAGAGGCCACTAGAATCCAAGTCTTTTGAGTTCTACTAGTCCAGTACTATTTTTCTTTTAATCATTTTACCTTCTCTCCAGGTTAAATAATCATCGTTTTGTTGACGTTTCTTAATAGATTTCATGAAAATAAAAACAAATGATTAGAATTACACATTTTTTCGCTTTATTTTACCTGCTTTACTATTCCAATTCTCAAGGACTTTCCTCTTTTTCCATAGTCATTGTCTTTTCCCTCATTCTAACTATTTACATGGGCTTTTGTAACAATTTGTGAAACCACAGGCTGCCATGTCTGTCTTTTTACCTTTTAGCTAGTTGTTCATTTCACACCTCTAGGTAAGACTAAGCAAGTTCTGTTGATTATAATAGGTATCAGGCAGACTGATAGTGGTCCACTGGGATGCAAACAGCCTTGGGAGAAAGTTAATGTAGTAGACAGTACATTAGGTAAAAGATTGGACAATGCACACTAACAAGTGTAGTTCATGTATGTAGAAGAGAGGTATAAAACAGGAGATAAAAGCAAGACAAAGCAAGAAAAGTCTGGGAGCAAGTGGTAAGATATTTAGGAAGCTAGGCCACAGTATGGCCATAGACGTCAAGTGGAGTTAAAGGACATATTCCAGTTTCTGAGTAGTCTGCAAGTGAAAGGTTATCAAATTCACAGAAGGGTCATGGTCTTAGATGGACTAGTGCACTCAGGTATAGGAAAACAAGTAGAATCCTAGTATTGGAATCAAAACAAAAAGTCAGGGTCAAACTAGTAGCAAGAGTAATTAATGTCATTCTGAGCCCCAGGGGATTGTGTTGGAGCCTCTTTAGGACGAGATCAGAAACAGTCCTAGAGCAGTGGCTCTCAAATTTTTAATGTACATAAGAGTCACCTGGGCTGCTTTGGATTTCTGAAGTGGGGCCCAGGTGTCTGTATTTTTAACAAGAGCTCCACATTTTTCTGATGCAAGTTTCTACTGATCACATGTGGAGAAAATCTCCATAAAGCCTGAGGTGGCACCTATAGTAGGATAAGGGACCAAATAATCACAAATCTTGAGAAACGAGGCATTTAGAGGTTGAAAGTCAGACCTTTCTACTAAGAGAAAAATGTATCTGTTTTTCTCAGAGCTGATTTCTATTTATTTGCATGTCAGAAGGCAGAAAACATGGGCTGATATGAACTCGGCTGGTGTGTTGTAAGCCTATTATGTTTTTCTCCTTATGTGTATTGTATATTGAGTGCTTTTGTAATATCCAACATAAAGATTTGTACGTTTTAGTGTAAAAAAAAAGTAAGGCTGATTGTTCTTTTGTGCCTAATCTAAACTGTCTCTCCTTTTTGCTTTCCATTTGTTATCTGCATAATTGAATTTCTCCTTTTCCTTCCCACGTCATAAATTGATTAGCATGAGTTGGGCAGACTGCTGTAATGCTAAGGGTTAACCAGAAGAGAATTACAAATGAACTATCTAGAAAGTTGATTATTAATCCAGCTAGAGAAGAAATATGCTTTTACTTAGCAAGAATGAGTATCCGAAGAGCTGATAATATTGTTCAGGCAGTGAGGTGGAATGGCAGAGCTTGGTAAGTAAAACAAAACTTGGGATTAATCTTTTATATCAGTTTTTTAAAATGCCTAGAATGTTGATATATTTAAACAGCTAAATCTAATATGAATTTACAAGCTGCCGGAACAAATCTAAAAAGTTCCAAATGTGTTTGTTAATGAGATCCCCACATAGACTATCAGTAAAAGTTAACTGAAAAGTATTTACGTAAGTAGATAAATATATTTAATTTTGAATATTTATAAAAATACGTGATTAGATTTGTGATTAAGAACCAGGAAGTGGGCATGGAGGAACGATTTCTATAGCAATCTAAGTCCAAACCTCTAACTGAAGAATATTGAGTGACATGTTGTTGTTTTTTCACAAGAGCAAGTTCTGGATTCTTAGATATGAAAATGAAAATATAATTTAAAATATAATATTTGCATAGAGATTCAGTGAGATATTTTTCAGACTTCTAGGTGACAAAAATTGTCATAAGTTCTCTTATTTTCTGGGTCCTAGTACTCATTTCATCCTGATGTTTAATTTAAGGACCTTTCTAAAGACAGCTTTTATTGTATTTGTGAATTGGAAGGAAAGAGAAATGAGAGGATCTGTGCTATTTGTACAAAGAAAATTAAGTGAAAAGATACGATTTTAATAATGTTCTTCCATCAAAGACTGCTCCTCCTGTTGTAGAAGAAATTTGATGTCAATATTCAATTCTATAAGATTGAATTTTTCCATAAATTACTTGATCTTACAAAAATGAGCCTTTTACACATAGTATGGACCATACTGAGTATTATTGCAGCTTTATGCAATAATAAATCATTCCAATGTAGCATTGTACTTAGAAGTTAGTAAACTTATTAAAATCGTGCACCATGAAATGCAGAATTTTAACCTTTTCTTTAAAGGTATTTCTTTAGTGTCAATAAAAAGGCCTCAAATTAACATTTTGTTATTTAATGCTTACATGAGCACAAAAAGAGTGTGTTTTTAAAAAAACTATAAATATTGGAAGTATATGTTATATGTGTGCATGTGTGCATACCAGAGCACCATTTGGCCATATACACTCAGCTTTTTTTAAGTTCTAATGTTCTGACTCATATTTAGGACTGGGAATATAAACTATAGTAAGTGAAATAATAAAGACAGTAGTTAAAATTTATTGAGCTCTTGTGTGCTAAATGCTATGTTAAATGCTTTATCTCATTTAATCCTCATATTAACTCTGTGGTTGTTGGAAAGCTACAAGGATTATAGTGTATGCTAAAACAAAGAGTAAGCTAATTAAAGAGCCTTTAACATCTGATGCTAAAAGTCTAGAAAATAAAGGCCCATGAAACAGAGCGTATAAGAGGGGAGATCCCTAAATTCTGTGCGCTTGTCTTTCTCAAAATTAAGAAGATTTAATATGAGCCTGGGAAAAAAAAATAGAAGGAAATGAGCCAGTGATTCTTAGCAATCATTAATTCTTTAAAAATTTTTTTATTTGAAAATTTTAGTCATACAAAAATGTATGAGGAATAGGTTAAAATACCTATATAGTTATAAGAAATGAAACATTACTAATACAGTCAAAACCTCCTGTGAAGCATTCTTCAAATTTGAAGGATTCTTCAAATTCAAGGTAAGCATTCTCTTGAATTTGATGTTTATCATTCCCATGCTTTTCTTTATACTTATACTTAAATTCCGTATTCATTATATATAGAGGGAAAACTCTACTTACCATTCTCTGAGATCTAAGAAAGACCTTTTCTTGGCTTCCTGTTACATCTTAATTAAAACAAAATCCTTAACACAATCTGCAAAGCCCCAGCCCTGTAAAATGTGGCCCTTGCATTATCAGGCTCAGCTCTTGCCTTTCTCCTAATGGCTCTTTCTGGAATAGCTGCTATACTGATCTACACCCTCCAAGTTTTTTCCTGCTCTAAGGTCTTCATATTATGCTGTCTTCTCAACTGGAATACACTTCTCTTCTCATTTTGGGGACTCTGCATTCCTGAACTGAGCTTTCAAATTGTAAACTTATAGAGCAGTACCAGTGTCTATAATCTTAATGTGGAGACACTGTAATGGGCTCTAAAAATCTGGAAATTTTATTTTTATGAATTTATTTATTTATTTTTGGCTGTTTTGGGTCTTCATTGCTGCTCATGGACTTTCTCTGGTTGTGGTGATGCGGGGCTACTCTTTGTTGTGGTGCATGGGCTTCTCATTGCGGTGGCTTCTCTTGTTGTGGAGCATGGGCTCTAGGTGTGTGGGCTTCAGTAGTTGTGGTGCACGGGCCTAGTTGCTCCACGGCATCCTGGACCAGGACTCGAACCTGTGTCCCCTGCACTGGCAGGCAGATTCTTAACCACTGTGCCACCAGGGAAGCCCAAAAATCTGGAAGAATTTTGGACACACATTTGAGGAAATACATATGATACTTTTGCATAAGAAAGCCATGAGGCCACTTATAAGAGTTTTGAGGTGGGTAACTATAACTAAAACATTCATAGTGGTGAAGGTTGCTGTAATATTGGTAGGCAGTTTCATTTTTTTTTTTTTTTTTTTTTTTTTTTTTTTGCGGTACGCGGGCCTCTCACTGTTGTGGCCTCTCCCGTTGTGGAGCACAGGCTCCGGACGCGCAGGCTCAGCGGCCACGGCTCACGGGCCCAGCCGCTCTGCGGCATGTGGGATCCTCCCGGACCGGGACACGAACCCGTGTCCGCTGCATCGGCAGGCAGACTCTCAACCACTGCGCCACCAGGGAAGCCCGGCAGTTTCATTTTTTTAGGGGAATATAGAAAAGGTTATAAGAAAGGAAAAAAGAAAATGAAATCAGTCTGAGAGGAGGGCTAGGGTTTTCAAAATGTCAGAATATACTTATGTTGTACTCTATGTAAATCTTTGCTGGCATTTGTAATTAAAGTCCAAAGCCAAAAGATTATGCTGAAACACTGGTTTTGTTGTTTTTTCTTTTTGGTTGTTGGTGTGGAAAAAGGAGATAAAAAAGAGAATTTAATTAAAATGTTTTAGGGTTAAAGGAGGGGATTTGTAGGTGTCTCTTTGTGGTCACAGAAAGTGCCATTATTATTAATAATATTGTACCTTACATTTTTATTTTTTACTCCTTATATTTTTAAATGAGCTTTTTTCATATATCATCTTATACATTTCTTATATTAACCCTGTGAGATAGTTAAAGCGGGGGTCTTATTATCTTCATTTTATAACTAGGAAAACTGGGAACAGCAATCAGACAGAAGCCAGGACTGACTGAAAAAAAAAATTCCTAGGTATAGTTTTGTAGACAAGACTAATATTCACTCTACTTCTGCCCCTCCAAAAAAGATTGGAGGGTATAATTAGATTCTTTTAAAGACCAGGATGATTAGGTGGATGTCCTTTGTAGGTTTTCGAGACTTAAACGTTTTATTTTTTCTAATTTCCTAAAGTTGCAACGTAGTTAACCATCTCCAGCAAACAGAACTGAGATGGTTAAATGCATATAGTTAATAGATACACTGCAAAGCCTATTCTAAGTTAAGGCTTATCGGGTGAAGTTTAATGGGCGCAGTCCTTGCCTGATATCTTAGAGCTCCAAGAATAAGGAGAAATAGCTGTGAATTTATAAGAATGAAATATCATAAAATTTGGAGTAAATAAACTGTAGCTTAAATAAAAACGTGATAAATCAAGCAGAGGGTACAAGCCCCTTGGATGGAAACCAAGTCACATGGACTGAGGATGGACACCTTTTGGTACTCATTTAAAATACTGTTTTTAAAAGAACAAATGGAAGGCAGTGTGTATGTTGCATATATACTTGTGTGCAGGCAAATGGAGGGGTATTTCTTTGAGAACAAAGAAATGCCAGGAGGTATTTGTAGTGATTAGCCAAGAAGGCTGTTTGCTGCATTTAAGGTAAAAACCAAATCTTGTATTTTTCAATTGGACAAATATCCTGGTTACAGAGAAATTCAATTTTTCACTCTTTATGGGCCAGTAAGCACTAGATTCCCTTAGGTTAAAAGGAACAGGCATATTGACTCTGAAGAATAGAAGTCTTATGAGAATCTGATATCTATCCTGAGATGGCTAAATTGCTGCTATAGGGAAAGAGTGTGAGCTGTGGAGGGCCAAACCCAAGTTAGCAGGTGAAAGTCACAGGGAGCCAGAATCACAGGAACAGCAGAATAAACATTTTGTAACAGCTACAGTTGTCCAAAAATGGAATGAACTTCTTTGTGGATGTAGTGAAGGCCTTGGTACTAGGAGGAATTAGGGAGGAAGATTAAAGTGTTGGATTATAACAAGTTGTTTCAGTCTTGAAGTTTATAAGAAGATATCCTCTATGTGTTAACTGTTAAGACAAGTATGTGAGTCAACATAACAAAGATATAGTCTTATGTGAAGACAAGGATCAATGTCATGAAGGCCAGGTTTACTTTCTGGGTTGCTCAGCCATATTTACTCTAGTATGTCAGTTAAAAAATTGGTGGATTTTTATCTGTAGGTAGCCATTTGATGCCTGGAATTATCCCAGGTAAGACCTTTAGTCTTTACCAGTTATTCCCAAATCTCAGAAGAACTGGTGTAAGAAAATGGAATTGTATTATAAGGGGGTAAAGAGAAATCAGTTAGTTTCTCCACTGGGTCCAGATCTGGAGAAGAAGAATTTAATATGATTTAGGGAGAACAGATTTAAAAATAACACTAGGGCTTCCCTAGTGGCGCAGTAGTTGAGAGTCCGCCTGCCGATGCAGGGGACATGGGTTCGTGCCCTGGCCTGGGAAGATCCCACATGCCGTGGAGCGGCTAGGCCCGTGAGCCATGGCCGCTGAGCCTGCGCGTCCGGAGCCTGTGCTCCGCGACGGGAGAGGCCACAACAGTGAGAGGCCCGCGTACCACACACACACACACACAAGAAAACAAAAAACAAAAAACAAACCCCACTAAATTCACTTAATTACCTTTAAAGTCTCTTGAGCTGTGGTACACTAATAACATAAATGATCACATTTTTAAGCACCTTAGAGATTTTCTGTTATTTCAGTTTCTTCTTATTCAGGTAATACTTTCATTTCAACAATCAAAAATATTTAAAAATTACAGAATTAATACACAAATACATTCTTGCTGTATAGTAGTGTGTGGCATATAGCAGGCAATCATTAGATATTACTTGAATGAATAATTATTGAAAAAAAAAAGGGAATTTTCCTTAATGTCTCTCCCCACCCTGAATTCTATTTCTCTCCCCGAACATATTCACTATTTTCAATCTGGTTTATATCCTTCCAGACCTCTTTCTATATAATAATATACCTATATACACAATTATTTAGAAATAGGCAGTTTTGTTTTGTGTGAGGGTAACACTTTTACAGATATTGCTTTATACGTTACATATCCTTTTTTTAATTAAGATTCTGACTTAGACCTTTGTCATTTTAAATAGCTTCACTTTATTTTCTTCTATGTAGTATTTTATACTATGTATATATCATTGTTATAATGATAGATATCTAGGTTAGTTACAATTTAAGTATTCTTAGTTGAAATTTTAGGTATTTAAAACTTAGGGGATGGCAAAATGTGACTGTATTCTTTTAAAATACATAAAATGGGCATAGGAAGTTTCTACCTGATGGGATTATGAGAATTAGGGACACTGAAAGCAAAAGATTAGAATGTGTAAAGGCATAGAAGAGTGAAAAAGCATGATATCATTTACTCCTTCATTAAGGCAACCCAAGAAGTCAGAGGATAATTGGTAGTGAGAAAAGGCTACTTTTATCCATTTAAAAATTGAGTGGGGATAATGACTATAAATTCTGGACAAAACACAAAAAAACAACTATCTGAAGATACTGGAGACCAATCCAAAGCAGGCTAAATCTTGAGAGGAGATGACATTTGGAGGAAGGGATACTAGGTAAGTTTGTCATTTTCAAGGTTTCCAGTATGAGGGCAGGCCTCAGTTTATAGAACTCCAGTAGAAGAATCAGCAGTCTTTCTGGTCTGGAGAACCAGGAGAGCAGACTTTGGGGCAACCACAACTCCTGGGAAGTGAGGAGGTAATCCTCTAAAAGAAAGAGTCACAGAAAGTGAGTCCCAAATTCTATGTGTAAACTTTGCTCCAGTCTCTGACTGATCCCCAAACTATGCATGCTCAGAACAGGCTTTAAGCAGCCCACATAAGGCTAAAAGAACTAAACAGATATTTGAGCTGCTGCCCACTGCAGGTGAGACAGAATATGCAGTTTGAGCCTAAGCAAGTAAGCATTTTGCTAAAACAAACAAACAAAAAAATGATACTCTTTAGAGCACTATAAAAGAATCCAGAGTCTCCATGACATAATGGTCATGATGTCTGAGATATAACCCCAAATTACTCAACAAATGAAGAATCAGGCAAATGTGAAAAAATAGGGTATTTCAGCAGAGAGATAGAAATTACCAAAAGAACCAAATGGGAACTTAAAACTGAAAGATATGGTATCTGAAATAAGAAAATAACTTTATAGGCAAGTCAGTAGAATAAAGATAACAGAGGAAAAAGCCAGTGAAATTGAAAATAGATCAATATAAATGATCTGATTTAAAGAACACAGAGAGAAAAAAAATTAGAAAAGAAATGAATATAACATTAGGGATATGTAAAACATTATTAAAAGTTCTAACATATATAAGTCCCAGAAAAAAAGGAGAGTGATATTACGGCAGAAAATAGTACTTGAAGAAATAGTGGTTCCAAATTTCCCAAATTTAGTGAAAGATATAAATTTACAGATTTAAGGAGTTCAGTGAACTTCAAGTAGGATAATTGCAAAGAAAAATACACCTAGGCACATTAAAATAAACTACTGAAAGCAAGAAAAATGTATAGGTAAAAGTTTTTGGTAAAGACCAAGAAAAAAGAGAACATAACTTACCAATATCGGGAATGAAAGAGGAATTCTCAGTGAAGAATTAATAGAGATTAAACAGATGATAGGGAATGTTATGAAGATCTTATGCCAAAAAATCATACAGGCATATTTTGGAGATATTGTACATTCAGTTCCAGACCACTGCAATAAAGTGAATATTGCAATAGTCACACAAATTTTTTGGTTTCCCAGTGCATATAAAAGTTATGTTTACCCTATAGTGTAGTCTATTAAGTGTGCAATAGCATTAAAAATACTTTATTGCTAAAAAAAATGCTAATCATCATCTGACAATGCAGGGTTGCCTCAAAACATCAATTTGTAGAAAACACAATATCTGCAAAATGTGATAAAGCAAAGTGCAATATAATGAGGTATACTTGTACTACTTAGAAGAAATGGATAAATTTCTTGAAAAATACAGTTTACTAAAATTGATACAAGATGAAACAGAAAACCTAAATAGCACTTCATTTATAAAAGACATGGAATTTTTAAATTAAATAAAACTTTTAATAAAGAAAACTATGGGTCCAAACGGTTTCACTGGTGAATTCTATCAAATATTTAAGAAATAACTCAATCATGAAGTTGAGTTATTTGTAGTGAGGTGGATGGATCTAGAGTCTGTCATACAGAGTGAATTAAGTCAGAAAGAGAAAAACAAATACTGTATGCTAACACATATATATGGCATCTAAAAAAAAAAATGGTCATGAAGAAGCTAGGGGCAAGATGGGAATAAAGACGCAGACCTACTAGAGAATGGACTTGAGGACACGGGGAGGGGGAAGGGTAAGCTGGGAAAAAGTGAGAGAAAAGCATTTAATGTTTGTAGATTTTTTTGATGATGGACATTCTGACTGGTGTGAGGTGATACCTCATTGTAGTTTTGATTTGCATTTCTATAATGATTAGTGATGTTGAGCATTCGTTCATGTGTTTGTTGGTAATCTGTATATCTTCTTTGGAGAAATGTCTGTTTAGGTCTTCTACCCATTTTGGGATTGGGTTGTTTTGTTTTTTCATATTGAGCTGCATGAGCTGCTTGTATATTTTGGAGATTAATCCTTTGTCAGTTGCTTCATTTGCAAATATTTTCTCCCATTCCGAGGGTTGTCTTTTTGTCTTGTTTATGGTTTCCTTTGCTGTGCAAAAGCTTTGAAGTTTCATTAGGTCCCATTTGTTTATTTTTGTTTTTATTTCCATTTCTTTAGGAGGTGGGTCAAAGAGGATCTTGCTGTGATTTATGTCATAGAGTGTTCTGCCTGTGTTTTCCTCTAAGAGTTTTATAGTGTCTGGCCTTACATTTAGGTCTTTAATCCATTTGAGTTTATTTTTGTGTATGGTGTTAGGAAGTGTTCTAATTTCAATTTTACATATAGCTGTCCAGTTTTCCCAGCACCACTTATTGAAGAGGCTGTCTTTTCTCCATTGTATATTCTTGCCTCCTTTATCAAAAATAAGGTGACTGTATGTGCATGGGTTCATCTCTGCACTTTCTATCCTGTTCCATTGATCTTTATTTCTGTTTCTGTGCCAGTACCATACTGTCTTGATTATTGTAGCTTTGTAGTATAGTCTGAAGTTCAGGAGCCTGATTCCTCCAGTTCCCTTTTTCTTTCTCAAGATTGCTTTGGCTATTCAGGGTCTTTTGTGTTTCCATAAAAATTGTGAATTTTTTTGTTCTAGTTCTGTGAAAAATGCCATTGGTAGTTTGATAGGGATTGCATTGAATCTGTAGGTTGCTTTGGGTAGTATATTCATTTTCACAATGTTGATTCTTCCAATTCAAGAACATGGATTGGAAGAATCAACACTCTTTATATAAAATATTTTATATCTCTCCATCTGTTTGTATCATGTTTAATTTCTTTCATCAGTGTCTTATAGTTTTCTGCATACAGGTCTTTTGTCTCCTTCGGTAGTTTTATTCCTAGGTATTTTATTCTTTTTGTTGCAATGGTAAATGGGAGTGTTTCCTTAATTTCTCTTTCAGATTTTTCATCATTAGTGTATAGGACTGCAATAGATTTCTGATCATTAATTTTGTATCCTGCAACTTTACCAAATTTATTGATTAGCTCTCGTAGTTTTCTGGTAGAGTCTTTAGGATTCTCATTATATAGTATCCTGTCATCTGCAAACAGTGACAGCTTCACTTCTTCTTTTCCGATTTGGATTCCTTTTATTTCTTTTTCTTCTCTGATTGCTGTGGCTAAAACCTCCAAAACTCTGTTGAATAATAGTGGTGAGAGTGGGCAATCTTATCTTGTTCCTGATTTTAGTGGAAATGATTTCAGTTTTTGAGAATGATGTTGGCTGTTGGTTTTTCATATATGGCCTTTATTATGTTGAGGTAAGTTCCCTCTGTGCCTAGTTTCTGGAGGGTTTTTATCATAAATGGGTGTTGAATTTTGTCAAAAGCTTTTTCTGCATCTATTGAGATGATCATATGGTTTTTATCCTTCAATTTGTTAATATGGTTTATCACATTGATTGATTTGCATATACTGAAGAATCCTTGCATTCCTGGGATAAACCCCAGTTGATCATGGTGTATGATCCTTTCAGTGTGCTGTTGAATTCTGTTTGCTAGTATTTTGTTGAGGATTTTTGCATCTGTGTTCATCAGTGATATTGGACTGTAGTTTTGTTTCTTTGTGACATCTTTTTTTGGTTTTGGTATCAGGGTGATGGTGGCCTCGTAGAATGAGTTTGGGAGTGTTCCTCCCTCTGCTATATTTTGGAAGAGTTTGAGAAGGGTAGGTGTTAGCTCTTTTCTAAATGTTTGATGGCATTTGCCTGTGAAGCCATCTGGTCCTGGGCTTTTGTTTGTTGGAAGATTTTTAATCACAGTTTCAATTTCAGTGCTTCTGATTGGTCTGTTTATATTTTCTCTTTTTTCCTGGTTCAGTCTTGGAAGGTTGTGCTTTTCTAAGAACTTGTCCATTTCTTCCAGGTTGTCCATTTTATTGGCATAGAGTTGCTTGTAGCAATCTCTCATGATCTTTTGTATTTCTGCAGTGTCAGTTGTTACTTCTCCTTTTTCATTTCTAATTCTATTGATTTCAGTCTTCTTCCTTTTTTTCTTGATGAGTCTGGCTAATGGTTTATCAATTTTGTTTATCTTCTCAAAGAACCAGCTTTTAGTTTTTTGATCTTTGCTATTGTTTCCTTCATTTCTTTTTCATTTATTTCTGATCTGATCTTTATTATTTCTTTCCTTCTGCCAACTTTGTGTGTTTTTTGTTCTTCTTTCTCTATTGCTTTAGGTGTAAGATTAGGTTGTTTATTTCAAATGTTTCTTGTTCCTTAAGATAGGATTGTATTGCTATAAACTTCCCTCCTAGAAATGCTTTTGCTGCATCCCATAGGCTTTGGGTCATCGTGTTTTTGTTGTCATTTGTTTCTAGGTATTTTTTCATTTCCTCTTTCCTTTCTTCAGTGATCTCTTGGTTATTAAGTAGTGTATTGTTTAACCTCCATGTGTTTGTATTTTTTACAGATTTTTTCCTGTAATTGATATCTAGAGTCATAGTGTTGTGGTCAGAAATGATACTTGATACAATTTCAGTTTTCTTAAATTTACCAAAGCTTCTTTTGTGATCCAAGATATAATCTATCCTGGAGAATGTTCCATGAGCACTTGAGAAGAAAGTGTATTCTGTTGTTTTTGGATGGAATGTCCTATAAATATCAATTAAGTCCATCTTGTTTAATGTATCATTTAAAGCTTGTGTTTCCTTATTTATTTTCATTTTGGATGATCTGTCCTCTTTCTGTTTTTTAAGAATAACTTTTCAGGTCAAATATTATGATAGCAACAATCACTTTTGACATTGTGGTACCATTTTTGCAGAGAACATTTTCTAAGGACTTTGCCTAATCTTTTTATATTCAAATCATTCTCTTTTGAATAATCTACCATGTCAACTATCATTCTTGCCAGTTTTTGTTTCTTCAGTTTCTATCTTGGCTAACTGCAAATTCTTGATTTGTGAATAATCTGAGCTGGTCTTCAGCACTATGTATCTCACAAGTTCCTGCTTCTTTTACAGGATTTGCAATTTCACTTTGAATTCATTTTACATTTTTATTTTGAATATTATTTACAATATTCTACAATGCAATATCCATCAGTCCGCTTAACTTGAGTCTCAATCTTGACTGAAAAAAATTATCTGGCAATTTTTAAAAGTATTCCTATTCTTAGCCTGCACTTCAATCGATTAAATCAGTCTTTGGGAATGGGACCCAGGCATCAATATTTTTTGAAGGCTTCATGTCACTACAATATGCAGACAAGTTGGAGGTCACTGGGCAGCGATTATCAAAGATACAAAGAAATTTATCTAAATGGGTGAGATACAGTTAAATTAATCTGTGAGAGATGTTTGAGTGAAGACTAATTTTTAAAAATGTTAAGTTCTTTAGTGAATATTTTTACATTTTGATGCCTTTCACTTCCTATGTAATTTTGGAGACTCACATAATGAATTTTGAATAATAACAGTATCTTCTATATCCAATGAATGTCAAGTATGTATGAGCTAGGAATACAGCAGTGAACTAAAATGTATGTTGTCCCTTTTCTTGAAGAGTTTACAGTCCAAAAAAGAGGAAGACATTAAATAAATATTTAATTATAAGATAATAAATACTGTGAAGGGAAAGGGAGACCTAACCTGGGCTTGGGATCAAGGATGGTGACTCTGCATTAGTGATCTTAAAGCTGAGGTATAAAAGATGAGGTGAGTAAGAGATAATTTGGTGAAGAGGAGACGTAAGAGGGAACAGAGTTTTTGGAAGGCCATAAATTGGGAAGAAGCTTGCAAGCTCTAGAAACAAAAATCAGGTAAAGATGACTAAGAACAATCAACAGAGAATAGAGAAGGTCTAAGTTGCTGTGTGTGTGTGTGTGTGTGTGTGTGTGTGTGTGTGTGTGTGAAGATGAGATTAGAAAGATGGTTTGGAATCTGATACAATCTGTAGGTTGTGAAGAAGTAACGAAGGTTTTTAAGCAGGATATTGACATGATCAGATTTTATGTTTTAGGACCACAATTCAGGTAGCAAAAAAAAAAAAAAAAGATTTCCCAATGTGGTGTCCTCAACTTAGAAAAGTAAGCTTTTCTTTGTTCTGCTTTTCCTGCATTGCAATACAATTACTAAGGTAGTATGGATTTCTCCTCCAACTCTCAATATTCTCCCATTCCCCAAGCTAAATGCAAAACCACATGTAGGAGGGAAAAAAAAAAAACTCCGCTAGCATTCCTCAAGAGCCATATGTATACCAATACAAGCAGAGTATTCCTGTGAGTTTTTGAATTTGCCAAAGACAGCTTTGAAATAAGTCCAGGAGCTTGAGAGCCATATTCAAGGGATTGACCCCAGAGAATAATATGGCTCCAGCAGCCACAGATCTCTGAAGGTACTAAAGTGGCCTGAGGCAATTAATTTGATAGCAACAAACATGAAACTGTCCTTTTAGTTTGAATGACTATTAGCTAGTAGGAAGTGGGAGAGAAAAAAATGAAAATTTTAATTAAATAATGTTTTACGTGTTTTTTTTCCTTTGGACTCAGTTCAGTCACAAATGATATAGCAGTTGCCTAGGATTTCCACACATTAATTAATTCAAAAGAGCAGAAAATGAATGAGAACTAGAAACTTATGTATTATGCCCTTTCCTTTAAGCACCAGGAAAAACTCGGTGTCTCTTGTGATCACAGGAGTTTGCATTTCTAAGACTTGGCTGTATCCAATTTAAAAATTGATTAAAATATGCTCCCAAACATATTAATAAAGGAAAGATATTTGTTTTATTTTTCTTTACCTGTTTATTGAAAGTAAACAATGATGGAAATAGTTAATATTTATTTGTACATTTAAGTGACGGAAAGAAGACGTGAAAGCGATGACACTACTAAGAGTAAAATCACACCTAAAGAACATTTTTGTTTTCCAAAGATAAAATGCCCTTAACAAAACAATTTACAGGCATGATTTAGACTTACCCTCATTTTATTACAAAATATAAATATCTCTGATATTAATGGTGTCCATTGCCTTTAGGCCACTGACAATTGGAGTCCAAGAAAAGAAATGAAATTGTCACAGCTCTATCAGCTAAAGAGCCAATTATAATAGATCTGGAGATAGCAAGTTTTACAGGAAATTATGCAAAAGGGGAATTGAATATTAATTGTAATTGGGAAGCACAAAATCTAAATTCTGGTTCTGACTATGCCACAGATTAACTGTGTGACTGTGTTTCATTTAGTCCATCTCAAATCTGTACTAGCACTGTACTATTAATACTACTGATAATAATAACCAATATTGAAAGTAATTGAGAGTTTTCAGTGTCCCAGTACTTTGTGCCTGTTTATTCTTCTGCCTTTCTCTCTTTTAAAATTGAAGCTCTAGTTAGTGAAGAAACAGGAAAATGATTTATATTTCTGGGAAGAAGCACTTTTTCTAAATGAAAAAGTCCTCTGGGATCTGCTGTATGTGCTGCTGTCTGGCATGTTTGCTAATTCTACATGGTATTCAGTGGGACAGTTCCAAAGAGAGATACACATACTAGATCAGAAAGAAAAAAAATTGCTGTAGGTTCATTTCTGATGTGTTAATTTTCTTTTTATGCTGCCATCTTTTCTTTCTTTTTCAACTGTGCAGAGTCAGTGATTGCTCAGTAATAGCTCAATTGCTTAAAGCATTCTTTTATTTTAGAAGGTAAAGTGCATTTCACTTATGACTATGCTGCTTGAAATTTTGTCCATTTTATCAGTTTATTTTGCTGTTTCCCTAGAGTTTTTTTAGACATTTTTTACCCTAAAAATGAGGGTGTGTCAGAATTGTTGCAAGCAAAGATAGAGGTAATCGTATGTGGTTCCTGTTATAAGCTTTGTGTTGATACTGACTGCTATTTAAAATGGAACCTCTAAGATGAATCTACTTCTAGCAGTTTTTGCTTTTTCAAGTTAATTTATTGTGCAACATGTAATCAATTTTTTCGTAATAATTACATTTTTGTTATACCTTTATTGTTCAAGGATCGATTTGGCTATTTGAACAAGGAACTCAACACAGAATGAGTTAATCCCTCTAATACACATTCATGTGTTTCTTAAATTTCTAAAGACTGCCTCTTTAAGCACCAACATTATTTTTATACGTTTCCTATACATTCTGATTTCCTAAATACTTTGTTGTTTAGAAATATTTTTTTAAAATGAAGGGCTTCGCTGGTGGCGCAGTGGTCGAGAGTCCACCTGCCAATGCAGGGGACACGGGTTCGTGCCCCCGGTCCGGGAAGATCCCACATGCCGCGGAGCGGCTGGGCCCGTGAGCCATGGCCGCTGAGCCTGCGCGTCCGGAGCCTGTGCTCCACAACGGGAGAGGCCACAACAGCGAGAGGCCCACGTACCGCAAAAAAAAAAAAAAAAAAAAAAGAAGGGAATATTTAAAATCACCCATAATTCCATTACCAGAGATAACCCCTGTTAAAATTTTTGGGTAATGTATATATAGTTAAGCTTATATCATATCCAGTTTTAAATTATAATTTAAAAATTTAATTACCTAGCAGCTTGCCTTTGTGGCTCAGAGTCATCATGATGCACTTCTGATTCCTGAACTGCTTCTTGAGTTGAATTGTCTATTAAGGCTACTTATCTCTATGTTGAGCGGGCCCCCAAACTGCTGTGCTTTTTGAGTTCTGGTGTCTGCATTTTGGATTTTCTGTCTTTGCCTTTGTTTCCAGACTGTAAAATGTCATTTCTTGGTAATTAGTGTTTTTGCCTCTAGTAATATTAATCCTTCTTCCATACTCCTATGAACTGCTATTTCTATTCAGCTGTGGGCTGTTAAATTAGATAAGAAGAGGGGGAAAACTAGCATTTTATAAAGTTCCTTTCTGTTGTATAGCACTAATACAGGTGCTTTCACATGAATTATGCTATTTAATTTTCACAGTGAGTCCTTGGATTATTGTTAGTTCAATTTTCTTAGACAACAGAGAACCATTTATGAGCACTTATTATATGCGAGGCACTGTGCTAAGAACTTTACATAACATGTTAACTCACTATGTTAATACACAGTGAGTCCCTGGATTATTGTTAGTTCAATTTTCTTAGACAACAGAGAACCATTTATGAGCGCTTACTATATGCGAGGCACTGTGCTAAGAACTTTACATATACTATGTTAATTGGGTTTATTTCTGCAACACTCCAGTGAGGGGGACTGTTTTACAGTTAGAAATACCTAGATTCAGAGAAGCTGAATAACCTGCCCAAGATCATAATACTAGTAAGTAGTAGAATCAGGGTTTGAACCCAGGAGTGCCCCTCAAATAATTAAAAGCACTATAATTTTATCTGAAGTAAAAGTAAATAGATTCTGAGCTCCAGAATTATTCTTTAAGAAAAGTAAATGAGCTTTAATGTATTACTTTGACATCTGTTTTGGCTTTTGCTTCCTTTTTAATTCTCCTCATTACTCTGTTATAAGGATGTTGCTGTATAGATGATCTATGGAGAAACATGGGTGTCTAAGGAACTCAATATTCAGGGCAAATTAATCCTAAAAGAATGAAGTTTAAAAAATTTACCAAGGAAGGAGCAATTCTTATTGTTGTTAAATAAGCCCGTCATTCATAATTCATAGAATCATGAGTGTATTCTCTGCCAAATTTCTTTTATCAAAAAGTACTGATTTATGGATTTACATAGACGTTAATACAGTAATTAACCAAAACACCATTGTATTGATTGTCCATAGCTATCCTTCTTGGGGAAACAGGTTTTAATCTCAATGTATATTTCTAATTATACATGAAATGAAGGAGTAATTCCAAGGAAAAAGCCTCATTTGATTATTCTATGGTAGTTCAGAGGTTAAGTGGTGGTTAAGAACTTGGTCTTTAAAGTTTGTCTGCCTAGATTAAAATCCTGACTTGACGATTACTAGCGTAATCTTGGACAAGTTAATTTATATGTGCCTACTTTCTCATATGTAAAATGGGGATAGTGATAATAATATCTACATACTAATACCTACTCCAATATGTGTTGTTTGTTTTGTGGACTAAATAAGTTAATATATGTAAAATAACTACAATAATGCTTGTACAATAAGTGCTTTACAAGTGTTACTATTATTATTTTAATTTGAACTATTTTTCAAATCTCTGAGTTCTGTAAAAACCAACAATCTTAAGTCTTTGCCTATGAAAACAGTATATTTTTCACTTCAAAAATAACCTAAGTAGTGTCTTCCATTATTCTCTCTCTCCTTCCTTAAGATCTACCCTGAAGTTGACAATGACCTCACTGTGAACTTTGTAACTTCATTTTAAATTATTTCTTAGACATAAATACAGAAACATTCAAAGTTACAGTACTTTATTCGGAATGGACACAAGCTTCACGTGAGGTGTCAAATATAGTGTCTCTTTACCTTCATATAATTTCTTCCCAGGTTGTGAAATTTTTTTTCTGCCATTTGAAAATATGATACATTAGGCAATTAGGTTAACAGTGGAGTCCAGCAGCTGACTTGAGTGTTGAATGTGCATTGGTATCCTGTAATGGAGAGGACTCCTTGTTTATTTGCTATTTTATTTTTGAAAGAAAGTTGCAAATGGCAATTTACTCTACCCCCCCCCCCCACTATGGTGTACATGTGCAAGACAAAGATAAAAACTATGTTTCCTTCGTGGAAGGGTGTGGAGGTAGAGGATGATTTCAAATTAGAAATAATGACAGCAATAGAGGCTTCCAATGAAGATACTGTGGCCACCAAAGGATAAAGGGGAGAAGCTAATTTCTGAAGTTGAGGTATTTGATTAAACATTTAGGTTGCTCTTTATGTGTACAGGTGCCAGGTATGTTGTTATTTATAAGCTGAAGAGACAGTGTGTTTGACAGAGGTGTTTATTGGATGGTTTGATGATGGTTGGGAGAGAAGCAATATTGAGATATCCAGAAAACCTGTAATAAGTAAAAAATATTTTGATAGGTAAAGACTTTTGCTTTTTAAGGCTTTTGCTTTTCTTTTATAATGATTAACTGTGAGAATTGGCTTATTGTAATGGTGGTTTATTATCTTGGATAATAACATTGACTTAGAGAAAAAAAAGAAATTACCAGATTTTGATTAGAATGTCTAATGCTTTCTTTTATTACTTTAACGAACTTTCTTTTTTTTGAAAGAGCTTACAACTTTGTCAACCTCAGGTGACTTTATGTTTGAATGTTTATTTTTTAAAGTCTAGCATTCTGCCTGTGTATCCCTCTGTGTGTGTTTGTTTGTGTGTGTGTATTTGGACTGGAGGAGGAAATGGGGAGGAAAGTGAAATTTTAAGGAGATGGAAAGTCAGTGAAAGTTGACATAAGGGACTAGAGTTTTGTATTGACAAATAAAAGATTTCAAGCATGTTTTCTCCCTTAGCAAGAAAAATGAAACTGACTATATTATGCATATTTCCATGAAGAATGTATATAAATATCATATGCAAAATTACAGGAACAAGCAAACTTTCTAAGAAATGGAAGAAAATATATATGACAATAAAATTGTAGCAGAGGTAAAGAGAAACTTTTTTTGAACATACTTTTAAATATAGTGTCCAACTGGGATAAAGTTTCAACAGAACAGGCTGGGCCATTTATAGATTACAACACTTTTAATTTTCTCAATGTTACAGTGTTGATTTTGATAAAGAATTTGTTGATGCTATATCAGCTTCTCCATGTGGAGGAGTGCTACTGGGTGATTAGTTAGACTTGGGGCTTGTGGCCAAAATTCAGAAATTTGGTCCCCAGTTCTTCTGGCTTTCTGAAAATGGGAAAAAGCTAGTAAGTTTTTCTGAGTCTTGATTCCCTGTGAAAGAAGTTCTTCAAGGGTGTCTGCTTTTTCCTCTTTATCTTCTTTCTTTCTTTTCTTTTCTTTGGAAATTCTCTTTTTGTCTCATGTTTTTACCATCTTCAGCTATATTTAATGAAGTAGATACTGATTTTGGAGGTACTCCAGGTTTTATATTAGCTTAGCTATATGAAAATTATTTATATTTCTATCCATTTTTACTGTGATTTTAAAGCCAAAGAGTCTAATTTTTCACTGTAAGTTTAAAGCTGAGGAATCTAAAACTTGATGAGATTAGTTGATTTGCTCAAGATCACATATTTAGGAATCCAGATCAGGACTGTTGGTAATGCTACACTGCCAAATAATTGATCCCTATTCAATTTTTTTGTTTTGCCATATTGATGACCAGTGTCAACGTTTATTTTGTTTTAAATCAAACATTTAACCATGTGCAGTTATTTTAATTTACTATATTTACTGTCTATCAATAGATGGACACGTATCAAGAAGATTTACCTCATTGCTTTGTAGGGCTCATTTGCAGCTTGATAAAGTACTTTTAGAGTTTCATCATTTTAAATACAATTTCTAATTGGATAGAATATACTAATACATTTATGAGATTTGCATTTTGAAGAGAAACTATCACATCTTTTTGTGTCTGTTTTGACAATAAGAAGGCATATGTTATTTTTTGCTTTTCCATAAATTATAGGCTTGTTTAACAATTAGAATGGATTTGGAGAAAAGAGTAAAATATAGTCTTTTTCATTGCTTTTTTTTTTCTGATTAAAAAACAAACCATGGTTATTGGAGAAAATTTGGAAAATGTAAAAAAGAAACTAAAAAAAACTTCCATAATGACATCTAGAGATACCTTAAAAATGCTTATACTGATTATATCCTTCAAGTTCTTCTACTTAGATACATGTAGTTTTTAAAAGAAAAATGAAAAATGTTATCTTATTGCACATGCTGTTTTGCAAGCTACTTTTTAAAAGTTAACATACCATGATGATTTCCCCATGTCATTAAATATACTCCTGCATACCTTTTCTTTTTAAAATGAACTGTTTTTTAGTACAAAAGTAACAGTTACTGCGTATAAGAAATTTAGGAAACACATATAAAAAGAAAAAGAAAAAAAAACTGCATTTCCTTGTCCATATATAATCATTATAATATCCAGGTTATATATATCCAGTATTAAAATTTTATGTTTCTCTCTCTAATGTTTATATCTATATCTCCTTTTTAAACAAAAATGGAATCATATGGTAACAAATGCTTTATATTCTGCTTTTTTATTTAACAATATATATCATATCGTTTATATTTTCCTATGAACCACTATTATTTTACATCATTATTTTTAATGGTTGCATACTATTCTATTTGTGGACATTCCATAGTTTAACTGATCATCTATAGTTATTTTTAAATTTTTTACTATTATTAACAACATTGCAATAAACTCTTTTGTAGCTCAATCTTTGCACACATCTCTGATGGTTTCTTTAGTTCAAATTTTTAGAAATGAATTGTCGGTTAGTCACTTTTTAAAGGCATTTGATACGTATTTCCAAAATGCCCTCTAGAAAAGTTGAACCAGTTTACTTTTACTAGCAGTGTACGAGAGTACTCATCTTGCCACATCCTTGCTTACAATATTACTGTCATTATTTTCAGCCATTGCTAATATGACAGGTAGAAAATGGTAGCTTATTTTTAGTATAATTGTATTTCTTTGATTAGTTGTGAAATGAAATATTTCATTTGTTTATTGCTCATTTGCATTTCATTTCTTTCTTTTCTTTTTAAAAAAATAAATTTCTTACTCATATCCTTTGAGAAGTAGCTTCAGTTTTAGAGTCAGACTGTTGGTGACAGTATTTGAATCTTGGCTCTACCATCACTACTTACCAACTCTGTAACCTTGGGTGTTTACTTAATCTATTGGTGCCTCAGTTTCCTTATCTGTAAAAGTTTTCTGTGTGTCATAGGGCTGTTGAAAGGATCAAATGAATGAACATATGTAAAATATTTCGAGTAGTCCAGCACAAAGTAATGCACATTATTATAATCGACAGTTAATACTTATTCATTTGTAAAAGGTATTTACATGCTGAAATATTAATCCTTTATCTTATATGATGCAGATTCGTTTCCAACTTTATTTTGTGTTTCAATTAAAGTTTTTAGAAAATCAATTCTCTCATCAAATCTAAACTTTTATTTTTTTCCTTTAGAGTTTCTGCCTTTGGTGTCATTTTTAGGAATGTCTTTTCCACCCAACATTATGTAAATATTCACTTGTATTTTATTATAACATTATCTTTTTTTTTACATTTAATTTTTTAATACATGTGAAATTTATTTTGTTGCATGATATGCTATTAAGATATAAAGAACCAATTTTCCCAGCAATATTAGTCATATAATCCATCCTTTAAACAGTGCAGTTATCCTAGACTAAATTCTTAGAGATACTTGCGTCCATTTTTAACTTCTTTTATTAATAATCAATCTGGCCATCCATTTGGCACACTTTTAATTAGTGATATTTTATATTTTTTAATTGAATTATGTTTCTTTTTCAGATTATCTGTGTTGTTCTCAAGCATTTATTTTTCCAGATGAAGTTTAGAGTAATCTTATCATTTCTTCCCCCACCCACCAAAAAATCTCTGTTTGTGATTTTTCCAGAAGTATACTAAATTTATAAAACGGTTTGGGATCATATGATTTTTAAACTGATACATTATATTTTACTTTAAGGATACATTTTAAATTTAATCCACTGTGCTTAGCACATAGTAGGCAGTCAACACAAGTTGTTTAATAAGTGTTAAATATGTTAATACTAACTGCTGAAATTTAGGTAGTTTTAATTTTTCTCTACCATAAGCAGTACTTCAGTGAACATATTTAACATATAAATCTTTGAATACCACCATGATTGCTTCTGTGGAATAAATTCCTAGACATCTAAAATATAGTTCAAAGAGTATTTTTAATGATTTTGATATACTGCCAAATCGCTTTCTAGAAAGGATGCACTGATTCATACTCCCCTCAGCAGTTTGAAATCACACTGTTGTGATCAGCTCCATATGTGTCTCCCCATTGTAAGGTGAAATACCAATTTCTAATAAGCTTAAAATTAATATTTCATGGTAAAAGAAACATTTTTACTTTTTAAGTGCTTGTTTATATTTTCTGAGTGTAAAGGAGAGGCACATTAAACTTGTTGAATTTAGAGTACAATACATGTCTCCTATTCTATAGGATAATAAACCAACGAATGTAGATATAAATCCATATGCTTGGGCAGAGTCACATGTGCAAGAAACCAGATGATGGTAATAATAATAATAATACAGTAAATATTATTTTAAGATAATGTCTTCAAGTGGCTTTTTACCCTATTCCAAATTGTATTTCTTCTTTATACTGTGAAATCACTTCTTCCTCTCTTCTGATAAAAGGAAATCCTGTTCACTTAGTTTGAGTGTTTATACAACTTTAGCTCTTTTAATAGTGACAGAGTATTTTCACCATTACCTTGCATGGACAGCCTCACTCCTATGACCAACTGGCTTTAAGTTGCAATTTTTGTTGGAGGAAAAAATTCATTTTTATTTTGTTTTGTTCTTGCATACCTGGAAACTGAGATTTAAACAAGAAAGTAAACTAACATTACAGTTTTGAGTAGTTGGATGGAAAGAAGCTAATAACTAAAGGGCTTTAAGTACCCTGGTTCCTTTAGTCTTTTTTTCTTTAATTAATTTATTTGTTTTTATTTTTGGCCGTGTTGGGTCTTCATTGCTGTGCACGGCTTTCTCTAGTTGTGGCGATCAGGGGCTAGTCTTCGTTGTGGTGCACGGGCTTCTCATTGTCATGGCTTCTCTTGCTGTGGGGCATGGGCTCTAGGCACGTGGGCTTCAGTAGTTGTGGCACATGGTCTCAGTAGTTGTGTCTCACAGGCTGTAGAGCGCAGGCTCAGTAGTTGTGGCGCACGGGCTTAGTTGCTCCGTGGCATGTGGGATCTTCCCGGGCCAGGGATCAAACCCGTGTCCCCTGCATTGGCAGGCGGATTCTTAACCACTGTGCCACCAGGGAAGCCCCCTTTAGTTTTTATTGATCTATTTATTTATTTTTATTCTTCCTCTTTATCTCTCTTGATGCAGTACACATTACCACAAAAAGAGAGTAAGGCTCAATCAGTCGCGATGGTATAGCTATTACTACTGTATTTTAAAAGTTGAAGTCCTCTTTGCTTAGAAACAAATGCCAATAACTTGAATATCTCTGTAACCACACCTTTTTTTATATATAAAACGTTTCTTTGTAGATTGAGTTTTTAGTGTTCTGAAGAATAATAATACCCCTTAATACTTTCTTATTTTTCTTTTTCTCTCCTTTTCTCTTTCCTACCTTCTCTCCATCTCTCCCACCCACTCTGGTCCCTCCGTACCCCCCCCCCCCCGCCCCGCCTCTTCTCTTCTTTCCATCAGGGTTAAGTTTAGTTAGTGTTAAAGAGATAACAACAGTCAGCTCTGGAGTCTGAAATGTTCCATCAGTAGTGCATTGTTTTCCCCATTTTCAACAGTTGCCTGGGGAGATATAAGTTGCTCTATGCTTGGTCTATAGAATGTAGTCACGGGCTTCAATGATGATCACGAAGAATTCTTCCCTTATTTTCTTCACTTTAACCTCATAGAGACCATATGAAGCTCTTACCCTTAGCAAGAGTGCTGTGATTTTAAAATCCAATTTCCTCAACTTTTCCCATATTCCCAGTAACCATCTTTTGAAAAGAGGTTTTAGCCATTTAAAGGCAGGAGTGTAGAGGAAGTAGGTGAAAGATTCTGCTTATAATTATAGCTAACTCTATCAAACATGCATGGATTATGTCTTGAACATTAAGTACAACAGTTTTTTAATCCTGGGATGACTTCCCCTTAACAACCAGCATGTTTCTCTTTCTCTGTTTCAACTCTTATCTCTACTGTCACCCCTTGCCAGTTTTGGGGGGATTTCTAGTTTATTTTAATATTGACCTTGAATCAATGTAATTCAGAAGGTATTGATCCAGGAGGAAAAAAAATCACATTATGTATTCCAGAACTATACATAAATGACTTGAGATTAACCAAATTGTTTTCTGAATATACTGTTTGTATTAGATCTGCAATTGCCTCCATTACTATAATCATATATCATTCATCAGAGAAGTATGCAACTATAGGTTTTTAGTGAGTCCTTTAGGACCATAGCCATTTCCTTTGTCTTTTGTATATGGTGCTCAGTGCTTTGAAGTTTGGATGTCTGTATTCTAGTCCCAATCTTCTTTGGTGCCTTGGAGTTTAGAGAAATGGATTCTAGTCTGAACTCTCTCTCCTACTAATTAACAACAAGTTACTTGCTTAAGCAAGGTGTTTAAGCTTTCTAGACCTCTTTCCTTTTCAGTTGTAACAGTCTTTGGTTCAGTGATGCAAACTATCTAATCTCATCTGGAGAGATTAGGTTTGATAAGTAAAAAATGTCATTACTCTGTTTTATAATGTGTATAACTTCTGTTTGAGTGAGTAGGCTGAAAAGTAATTGGTGTGGACTAGTAAAGTATGAAAAGGGTTTAAGAAGTGTTAGTTAAAAATAGTGAGCTTTTGAGATTTTTTAAAAATGTAAGTTGATGAAGTTGTAACTATTTCTCATATCTTTTCCCTAATGGCAGTAGTCATTTTTGGTTAGATAACCCTTTAAGTTCCATTTAAAAAATTGCTAATAGGCATAATGTTAGCATTAAGTTTAACTTTCATACTTTCACCCTGTGGTTTTTGACTTGGTTGTTTCCTTTTCTTAAAACAGTGATACAACGTGGCATGGCCTCAATAATTACAGAAGTAAAGAGAAGGGGGAAAAGTGTAGAAAATGAGAGACAAAGGGAGGGAGGGAGGGAAGGAGGGAAAAGGGAGGGAGGGAGAGGAGAGGGAGAGAGAGAAAAAGAGAAAGGAATGAACATGAAAGGAAAAACAACGAATCGGGTCATTCCTTTCTAAGTATTTTTCTGGTCTTCAAAAGCAATTTTACTTTACTATTTCTTTGATTTTGCAGGGGATAAGTCATCTCCTATTTTTAATTTTAATTATTTAAAATATTTGAGTCATTATGGCACATGTTTAAGCAGAGATTAGGATGTAAGTCTAGTGCTAGATAGGAGAAAATGATAAAAAGCAACCTAAATGTCCATCAACAGAGGAATGGGTAAAGAAAATGTGGTATATATATATATATATATATATATATATATATATATATATATATACAATGGAATATTACTCAGCCATAAAAAGAATGAAATAATGCCATTTGCAGCAACATGGATGGACCTAGAGATTATCATACTAAGTGAAGTTAGTCAGACAAAGACAAATATCATATGACATCACTCATATGTGGAATCTAATTTTAAAAAATGATACAAGGGAACTTATTTACAAAACAGAAACAGATGCACAGATTTGGAAAACAAACCTATAGTTACCAAAGGGGAAACATGGGTGGAGCGATAAATTAGGAGTTTGAGATTAACATACACACACTTACTATATATAAAATAGATAACTAACAAGGACCTACTGTATAGCACAGGGAACTCTCCTCAATATTCTGTAATAACCTATATGGGTAAAGAATCTGAAAAAGAATGAATATATGTATATGTATAACTGAAGCACTTTGCTGTATACCTGAGACTAACACGACATTGTAAATCAATAAAAATGTAAGTAAATAAAAAAAATAAATAAAATAAATTTTTAAATAAACAATAACATTTTTAAAAAAACAAAAAAAGGGGCTTCCCTGGTGGCGCAGTGGTTGAGAGTCCTCCTGCCGATGCAGGGGACATGGGTTCGTGCCCCGGTCCGGCAAGATCCCACATGCCGCAGAGTGGCTGGGCCCATGAGCCATGGCCGCTGGGCCTGTGCGTCCGGAGCCTGTGCTCTGCAACGGGAGAGGCCACAACAGTGAGAGGCCCGTGTACCGCAAAAAAAGAACAAAAAAACAAAAAAAGGAGAAAATGCTAAAGACATTAATACTAAGTTATCATTTTTTCTATTTTAAAATGCATTCCACATGTGATATTTGTATTGCTGGAAAAGTTAATTTTTAGAGTGAGTTTGAAATACATTGTCATCATTTTACCTGCACAACTGCTAAGAAGACAGAAGGGTTGGAAACAAAAGCTACAAACCTGTGAATTAGTGACAGCATACCTCAGAGTGCCTATATAATCTGATTAGAAGAGATTCTAATGAACTGAAAAAAAAAGGAGTTCCTGACAATGAAAATATTCTGAATAGGGTTTGCAGATTTTCTGATTTTGGGGGTAGACTTTTCTGTAGGACTTTACATGTTTTATAATAGGTAGTTCCCAGGTATGTGCATATACAGTTCAGGATGTTCTGAATGATGAAGAGGCATTGTCTTAGTCCATTGGGCTGCTATAACAAAATAACCATAGATAGTTTATAAATGATAGAAACTTATTTCTCACAGTTCTGGAGGCTAGAAATCTGATATCAGGGTGCTGGCATGGTCAGGTGAGGGCTGTCTTCTGGCTCACAGACTTCTTGTTATATGGTGGAAGGGACTAGGGAGCTCTTTGGGATCTCTTTTATAAGAGCACTAATCACATTCATTAGGGCTCTACCCTCATGACCTAATCACTTCCCAGTGGCCCCACTACTAATACCTTCACCTTTGGGGGTTATGATTTCAACACATGAATTTTGGGGAAGACACAAACATTCAGACTGTAGCAGGCATAGGGAGCTCAGAGAAAGATTTGGCTTTATGATTTAGGTAATTATGGTGCAGTGTAATATTGTGAGATGATATCTGCATAGAAGCTGTAATTGTATTGAATTAAAGATGGGTCAAAATGCATAATCTTCAGTATTTATTAAATATACCAAGGGCTTAGAGGCTGTATTAGCAATGACAGGTAATTTAGTCCCTTTCTTTCTTCCTTTCTCTCTTTCTTTCTTTCTCATGGTGATTATCTAATAATGCTCAGGGTATATGATATATATATATATGTTTATTCAACATATTTGTTATATACTTTAATTTCTTAAAGACTACAGAGTTAAGCACATGTAAACCATAAAACCACAAACTCTTGCAATAAAATTTGGGTAATGCCTGGGTATGACTGTACCCACCAATTAAAATCTCAGGCGTGATGCCACACCATTTGCTCGCAAGATTCACTGTTTCCAGAGCAGTAGGGGAAGATGTTGTAAATGACAAGAACTATCTAATAGAATAGGAGGCTAAGCTTATTTGGCAGTGAAAAAGTAACTCAAAGAAGGAAGTTAGACCTAAGGGAAGAGAATAAAATATGAAAGGAGGAGTGTGTTAAAGGAGGAGATTTCAATCAGTGGTGCAGAAATTGAAGAAGAGCCTGTTTTAGGCGAATGTTGAGAATTTATTTCTCTACATTTTGTAGAAGTGCAGAACTGCACATTGTGAACTGTCCTTTGTGGTTGTCTGAATTATGAAAACATGTTAGGGACATAAAGCTGAATTATGAAAACATGTTAGGGACATAAAGCTCAAATAGTTTGTGTCACAACTACAGTTTAATGATGAAATTATATTTCTTTTGTGCACTGGTGTTCATAGATGTGCACATTCACAGACTAACATGCTACTGTGAATAATTTTCTGTGCAATGTCATTTTCTTCTCCCATTGTTCTTGATAAATAAATCTACACACTATGACATTACATTTTTGAAGAGTTAAAAAATGGTTGTGTCATATGACCATCGCCAGTTCTGAACATAGTTCACATTAACTAATGTGGGATTTTATAGCATCCGAAAAAAATAATAAAATGTCATAAAAATGATGGGTAGGGGTTCACAGAAAATGAAAGAAAATTTATATATCAGAACTTAAATTAAAATTTTAATTAAGGATCTTTCCATTCCAGTTATTCCAGCCAGATGTTCAGCCAGTGATGGCAAACACCGGCTTTGTCCATCATTTCAAAGATGGTTAATAACTTCATTCTTATATTACTTTGCTTTTATTTTAATTTTTCTGAAGTTCTCCTTCTGTGAAAGATGTTCAGCTTCTTGTGACCAGAGGTTAACCTGCATACTTCTTTTGGAATCAGTTATTATTGCCCTCACTCAACTTGGCTTATCTTTGTGTGACCTTTTGAAGAAGTAGCCTTTCCAACAAAGTCCTACTCTTAGCTGTCAACCTGAGTCTTTGTTAGTGCTCTGTTATCTCTTATGACTCCCCTAGTCTTGACTGGTTGGCTCCTCAACTTAAAGCCTGCCATCTGTCTCTACTTTCCCTTTCCTTTCGCCTTTTCTTCCTATGCTATTAATTTGTCATTCTTTCTTTTTGAGCTATAATTGATATATAGCACTGTGTAAGCTTAAGCTGCACATCTTAATGTTTTGGCTTATGTTTAGTGTGAAATGATTACCACAATAAGTTTACTTAACATATTATTTCTTTTCTGCTAGAAAAATCTGTGTTTCTCTACTGTACAAGTTTTAAAAAGTCTTTAGTATACTTGCTAAAAAGTCTTTAGTATGCTTTAGCATATTTTTTAACATCACACATAAGTGTGATAAAATGAGGAGTCAGAACTGATGAACTTGTGTTTCTTCTCCATTGTTACTTATTTTGGTCGTTTTGACTAACCTGGCTTTTGTAACCTATATTTTTAGTAGGTTTAATAATGTATGTATCACCAATTAATCAGTAAATCAGCCAATTATTTGTTGAATTACTATGTTAAGTACTGTGGTAGACATAAAAGAAGTATAAAATGATTCTCACTTTCAGTAAGCCTGCAATATAAATAAATTCAGGCAGTATTTAATGTTGAATTTCAGAGCATTTACTTGTCTTTCAACAAATATTAGGTGCCTTATAGAATAATAATAATAATTAACATATACTGAATATTGTCTGTGGGCCAGGCATTGTGCTAAGTGCTTTAAATATATTATATAATTTAATCCTTTACATAATTTCTATGAGCTAGGTTTTATTATTACTACCGTACTATTTTATAATGAAGAAAATAAGGCACAGAGGTCAAGTAACTTGCCTAGGGTCACAGAGTTAGTAGATATTGCAAGAATAATAGAAGCCAGGCAGGCTGACTGTTAAACACTGTGCTAGAGAGCCTCCATGTATTATGTGGTAGGATTATAAATGCACTTTGAGATTCTGACAGAAAAGTCTAAGTAATTTTGGCATAGTACTTACTATAGCATTAGAGTTTATAATACAGTTTCATTCTTCAGAATATAGTAAATATTGATCATATATACACATATATGTCACACTGTATTTCTATGTGTGTTTTATATTTATTCATTCCTTGGTGCTTTGGAGTTTGACTTAACAAATGTTTACTGAGTACTTGCTATGTACCAGGCACCATATGGTCATTAAAGATACTTCAGTGAACAAAACAGAAATTCCTTCCCTCAAAGAGCTTACATTATAGTGGAAGGAGAAAGGCAATATAAAAAATAAATTATTATATAGTATGGCAAAAGATAAATGCCATGGAGAAAAATAAAATAAGGAAGGGGAATAGGGAGTGCCCAGTATGGAAATGTGTCCAGGTTTAAGTAGGATGGTCAGAAAAGGTCTCATTGAGATGAAAATCTTTCCTCACAGACTTAAAATAACAACAAAGGAACCATGCATATACCTAGGAAAGAGTGTTACAGGCAGAGGGAGTGACCAGTGCAGAGACTCTAAAGTTGAAATGTGCCTGGATGTTAAAGCAACTGGAAAGAAACCAGAATGGCTGGAGACAAATGAGTGAAAGGGAAATAATAGGAGATGAAGTCAGAGAAGTAATAGGAACCAGATCATATAGGAACTGGTATATCATTGTGAGGATTTTGGCTTTTACTGTGTGTGAGATGGGATGCCACAGGAACGTTTTGAGCAGAGGAGTAACATGATTTGTCTTATGTTTTAAAAGGATCATTTAGGTAGTTGCTGGGAATAAATTTTAGGGATACACAAGAGTGGGAGCAGAATGACCACTTAAAAGGCTACTACAATGATCCAGGTGAGAGTTATTGGTGGCTTGGAGTAGCAGTGGAGATGGTGAGAAGTGGTTATATTCTGAATATAGTTTGAGTGAAGAACTAACAGCACTTTCTAATATGTTGGATAAGGAGGATGAGAGAGAGAAAGGAGTCAAGGATGACTCCAGGATTCTGGCCTGAGAAGCTATAAGGATAGAGTTGCCATTAAGTCGGGTGGGAAAGGCTTTGGGAGGAACAGGTTTTAGGAAATATAAGAAACTCAGTTTTGGACATGTTAAATCTGAGATGCATGCTAGATATCCAAATGAAAATGTGGAATGGGCAGGAGAGAGGAGTGGGCTGGAGATGAAAATTTATGACTCTATGAGAGTATACAGATATGAGTATAGTGCTTCTAGATCTCAGTCTATTATTTGTTCTATTTGAAAGGCCTATTTTCTCATTCTTTGGTTAAGATAGTATGAAAAGATCTATATTATGTTTAATTCTGAGTGGTAAAATATAAATTTATTCTGTTGTCAGTCTTCTGCTCTGCCTGAAGTGTTATACTATACCAAGTATAGTCACATCTAGTCAGGAGAACAAAAACCGTGATAAATAGTTACAGTGGATGGGATTTCATTGAGGATCCTTGTTACACAGGTATTGGAAGCTTGAAAAGCAAAAAGAAGCTGAGGCAACCCAGATATAACTGTAGGGAGCAGTTACCAACCATTAGGTTGGTGGAACAAAATGGAAGAACATGGGTGACTTGAACTTAGGAACTTGGAAAAGATTATGACTGGGGCTTGGACCTCTGGGGAGAGGGTGTGCCGTGTGGCTTGTGCTCAGACAACTGAGGGAAACATGGCATGGCTTCGCTCTAATCACTAAGAGGAGTGTGGCCAGCTGGTGTTGGTATCTTTGAGGGGGTTAGGCAGCTGGTATTGGGAGTGCTAAAAGAAGCCATTGCTGGTGGGAATGTAAAATGGTGCAGCCATAAGTGTATTTTGCTGCTGGAGGGATGCTGTCAGGAGCTAGAAAAAGGAAGTCTCTTCTCTCCTCCTCTCACCTTCTAGTTTCCCACTAGTCCCTCTCATTGGCAGAGCCTAGTAGGAAGCCAGCTGGCAAGGGAGCCTGGGAAATATAGTGCCCCAGAATCACAGAGCAGAGTATTGAAGGGTGATGTGAGAGTCAGGAGACAATAAGTAAATAACTGTCACATGTACTGTGAATGGTAAGATATGAATAAAATTTTAAGATCTCATTCTATTGAAATGTTCAGCAAAGTAGGACACTTTATATTTTAAGCCATAGTACTTTGGTTATTTGTTGATAACAAATAAATGGGAGATAATATTTGGTGTTGAAGAGGATAATAACTGATTAATTTAAAGAATTATTTGGTTTTCAAAATTTTAAGCTACTTTCTGTCTCTAGGCAAGAAATTAGTTCACTCATTCAGCAAATGTTTATTAAGCATTCATCATGTGATAGGTACTATTCTTGCACTTAAAATATATTAGTGAATACAACAAATAATTTTAGTTCTCATAGAGCTTATATTATAGATGGGAGAGACAGATAACAATAAGCATGATAAGTAAGTAAATTATATAGTATATTAGAAGTGTATAAGGGCTTTTGGAAAAAAAATATAGAGTACAATAAGGTGAATTGATAATGAAAGGCAGTGGTTTTAAATAGGATGATCAAAGTAGGAGTCATTGAGAACATGACATTTGAGCAAAGACTTGAAGAAGGTAAAGGAGTAAGCCATAGGAGGGGAAATTGTTATTTTACATTTTTTTGGGTAATAGCCTGCCTAGTGGATGTGATGTTGTATTTCATTGTGGCTTTGATTTGCATTTGCTTAATGACTGATGATGTTGAACATCTTTACATATATTTATTGACCATTTGTAGGTCTTTGGAGAAATGTTTATTTAAATCCCTTGCTCATTTTTAAATTGGGTTTGAAGTTGTTGTTATTGAATTGTAGCAGTTCTCTATGTATTCTGGATATTAATCTCTTATAAGATATGTGATTTGAAAATTTTTTCTCCCTTTCTCTATGTTGTCTTTTCGCTCTCCTGATAGTGTCTTTTGATGCACATAAGTTAATTTGATGAAGTCCAATTTATCTATTTTTCTTTTGTTGCCTGTGCTTTTGTGTCATATCCAAGCAGTCATTGCAAATCCAATGTCATGAAGACTTCCCCTATGTCTTCTAAGGGTTTTGAGGTTTTAGCTTTTAAGTTTACGTCTTTGATCCATTTTGAGTTAATTTTTATGTATAGTGTAAGGTTAGGGTTCAACACCATTGTTTTGTGTAGATATCCAGTTTTCTCAGCACCATTTGTTGAAAAGACACTGATTTACTTTTTATCTGAACTTTTTATGAATTTAGGTATTGGGGAAAAAGAGATTAGAGATTTATTGTTTTTCATAATTGTCTAGTGTTCAACACTCTTTTGCTATGTCTCTGTTGCCTGCTGTCCTTTGCAAAACATAATAAAAATTGTAGTTAATTGAAGAATTATTTTGTGGCCAATATACAGTTAAAAGAATACTATATTAGCTGTAATGTTTTCTAGGAAAGTTACTTTTATAATGTGCATAGGCTTTATGTTTGTGTATATATATTACCTTGAAGTGCTAGACAACATTTTTTCTGTACACTAATATCAGTGTTTAGTCCATTGGAAACGTGGCCATTATAACTTTTCCATCCATACTTTTGTGCCTATAAGTTCCTAGTGTTTTTAATCATTCGCTTTCATTTTGTGATGTATCTAAGCTGAGGGTGAGATTGAAAGTTGTGTTCCATGGTGATTTCTAATTGCTTGGGATAATTATCTGAGATTAACCTCATATTTCACTGGGATGTTCTCTCTTTTTCTTTTGCCTTGTGCTGTGGTTACACATTACTGACTGTGGTTTGAGAGCCAGCTCTTTTCTTTAAGCCCCAAGGGAGAAAATGTGGTTGCTATCTGTGTCATAACTGTGTGTATGGCTTGGGCTCTCAGGGGCATCATTAGGGATCTCAGTGGAGAGCATGCTGTCTCTTTTAGCCTATCATGAATCTGGCATGGTGTGAGGGAGGGTACATTTGGAACATTGTTCTTTCCTCTGCTCTTGTTTTCCTGAATATAGTTCTCATGTTGGGCCCAATAGAAAACTGGAGGTATATTTAGCCTTGACAATAACAATTCCCAAAAAAAAAAAAAGACAATACAATGTACTTCAAATAAGGAACTTTACTTCTGTTTCAGAAACAAAACAAAACCAAAATCAGAACACACATAGAATCAAAAGCTGCTTCATCAAAATCCATACTATACCTTAAATCTAGTCTGAGGAGGTCGACTGCAGATTCAGATTTCCCTTCTCTACTTATTACACTTGAATAAATTTCACTTGAATGAACTAATTATTCTAGCAAACTTCTGACTTCTGCACCATCTTTTTAGGAGTTATTGATTATTTAATTTTTGCTGACGCAGTAGGGCCAACTCACTTTGATGAAAGCTTGTAGGTGTATTGATGGTTTTACACTCTGACACCTGTCCTGTGATGTTTGTATTTGGGTTACAAATTTTGGATTTGACCTTATCTGTTAGGTATGGAAAAGAACTGAAAGAACTACATAGAAATTTATAAATTGTGACACTGATGTGTGTAAGAAATACTTCTATGTTCAATAGTGATTCATTTTGAATACTACATTTACCTAGTATATTTGTATACATCTAAGTGCAGAAAGAAAGAAATTATAATAGGCCAAGGGTTATCAATTAATTTGTTCTCTATGGAAGTTGTTGAAAAGCGAAAGCAAGGGATTTGGACCTGGATTTAAATAATTGTTCTGCAATTTACTTGTAGTATCCTTAAGCCTTTCTCATCAGTTTCTCATCAATAATTGGGGATAATATTACTATAATTGTCGTAAACTTTGGAAGGATTAAATGAGGTATTATTTGCATCTCTTTTTCTACTTGAAATAGTTCTCTATAGTACAAAAGGCATTTCTCTGTGTGTGTGTGACTTGATTTAATTGTATGTAGATAAGTTTATAATTCACTCCCTTTTCAGGGATGTCAGAATGCAAGAAGAACCGTAGTCCTTTCTAACCAGTCCCTAGCAGCTGATTAAACACTGTATAGGAGAACTGGGAAATATGAAAGATGGCAAATGAAATCCTGGCAGAGAGAATAGTCTAATCCCAAAAGACATTTTCAACAATAGCCTGGGCCCTATGCCTAGTACTTAGAGGGGCCTGTGGTACGACACTCCTGTCCCTCACTGTACCATTCCCAGAATCTTATTTGTTAATGCTTGGCTTTATTAATAAAGTCTTGACCACTTGTTCAGCACTGCATATGGTTGGTTGTGATTTCCAGCTGCCCTTTGGGCTAAAGTGTAAACAGTAAGTAGATTGTTATGTTCTTCTGTTAAGCTTAAAGCTGTGATCTCATGTCTGTACCACATATGTCTGCAACCAGAAATATATCCTTTTCCTGGTCTCATGGAAGAGAAGCAGCACTGTGTCTGAAAAGAATCTGAATTCATTAGTCTAAGAGCTTTCAACTTTTCTTTTTACTGAAACCAAAGAACAAAATAAAGGCATAAAAAGTCATGAGCATCATCAGTAGGATGTCAACATGACACCAAACAGCATAATATATTGTCAAGATGAACGTTTAATCTGGTGACTGAAATTTCTATACATTTGGCATTTTTGCAGAAGACAGAATGCAGGCAGTAATCCAACAATCCAATCACAAAGAGAGCCTCAGTGCAGTGGATTTGAAATAAACACAACAGTTTGTATGAGTGACTGAAAAATACCCATTGATAGAACTGGCTCCTAAATTCTGGCCCAATTGCTAGTGTGCTAGGTTAATTAACATCAAATTTTTTGCTTTAATATGTTGATCAGGGGTGCTATTGTTATTGTTTGGTGGTGACTTTTTCTTTATTTTTTAATTAATTTATTTTTTTAAATCAGTTTCAACTTGTTGACATTACAGATGTTTCAACTGTTCCCATGGTGTGAATGCTAGCTAAAACCCTGAAGTTCTAAGCTCTCTGGAAGAGGAAATTTATAATAATACCATTTTATACCATACAAATAAGATGCTTTTAGATGTATATTTGTAAATATTTGTTACTTATTCTTCACAGTAGTAATGTCCCCCATTTTCAGATGACGAAACTGTTTAAGTTTGTTTGTTTAAACAACTTGTCGAGGTCACAGAGTCCGGATTCATACCTATAGCCAACTCCATTCTTGGCATCTTCCAGCTATGTCACGCTGCTTCTGCCTCTTTATAACTGATTTTATAAGATAGCTTTTGGCCTCTAAAATATGCAGTATTTCTGAGAAATAATACTAATATTTAATTGAACTCTCTTTTATTTGCATGGTGCTTTATACTTTTCAAATTGATATTATGGCCATTAGTTCATATATTCTACCTGACTACCATTTGAGGTAATCAGGATAAGTATTATTATCCCTATTTTACAGGTGAGTCAAATAACCCCAGAGAGGATAATGATTTTGCCTAATGTCAAATAATTTATTAGTGACAGAACCTGAACAAGAGTTAAAGTCTTCTTGCTCCCAATTTAGTGTTCCTGTGAAATCTCTGACTTCCCTAAGGGAGGCCTGACTGCAGAGCAGATCATTTTTGCATGTGCAGCTCAGGAAAATTCCTCTTCAGCTAGGGCAGTAGGTAAAATTTTTCTTTCTCTGAAAATGCAAGTCTTTAGGCCACCCAGTTATTTTCTAGCAAAACTCACTGGGGAAGGGCTTGTCCTGTAAGTCCTGACATTTTTTTCAGGGAAAGAATATTAGCATAGGGTTATTTTTACTGTGTATTGAGCTTCACTAATTTCTGCTGGAGTCTTTTAGCACAGGGTCTTGGTCCAGAAGCTGTTAAAACTTCTCTGGTCTAACTGGAATAGAGAAATTTCATGGAGGAGGAAAAGTTAAGTTTGAAAGCAAAATTTTCTTAATAGTTAATTTGTTGGGTAATGTGGTATGCCAGTAGCACCATATGGTAGGTGTGGTTTCTGAGTGTTGGTAGAAATACAAAAAACATTTAATAATTCTTCTTACCGTCAAGGAACCCAGGAGAGACAGAGTGGTGATGGAAAAGAACACTGGGCTTGGTTATCAGAAGAGTTGGGTTTTGGTGCTAAGTCTCCCATGACTAGCTGTGGGATTTGGGGCAAATTTCTACCCTTCCTGATCAGTTCCCTCATCTGAAAAGTAAGGAGAAAGAACTAGATAACTTTTAAGGGTAATTTCATCCCTAAACTCTTTCAAATCTTATCTCTTGACCCCATTACAGAAAAATTAAGTGTTAAATTGTCTGGTACTAATAAGTTCAGAGGTAAGCAAGACACAGAGACTCACTGTTGGGGAACTGAGTTTAATAACTGAATAGTCCTTAAAAATAAAGTCCTAATTGGATTCATGAAAATTATTGGGTGTACCTAGACTAGTACTACGTCAGGGCACAGTTCTTAGCCCTACCACTTACCATTTTTTTATCCGTAGGTAATTTATTTCACCATCCTGAATCTCAGTTTCCATATCTTTAATATAGTAATTACCTCCATTCACTTAAAAACCTTTACTGAGCATTAAGCATTATGCTAGATGCTGAGGCTATAAGGTGGTCTTTTTTCTTTAGGTGCTCAAAGTGTCTCTCTGCCAGGGACATTTGCAATTGAATTTTCTCTAGTAATAGAACGACAGAATCTTAGAGGTAGAAGAAATCTCGGATTTGGATTTGGAGTGTGAGCTTATGAGGGCAGAAACTTTACTTTGTTCACTGCTTTATCCCAAGAATCTACAACTGTGTCAGGCACGTACATATACATACTGAATGAATTAATAAAAGAAGAATAGTGAGAAAAATAATATTTGGGTTACGTAGAGCCTTCCTTACCTGGAACCATGTGTTTACATGTTAGACTGGCAATGTGCCACTGCTTATGGGCATCTCTATGACTAGAGAGGTAAACAGGGATATCCTCTGTGGGCATAATCACACTGACTGCCTCTGCAGTGAAATGTCTGACTGTCATTCCTTGCATATGAATGTTGAAAGAATTTCATGTGTTAGTTCTGAGAAAGGGTGGATTTGTTTGTTGATCTCTGCTCCCCAGGAAGTTGTAGAGCTCTGAAGCAGCAGTTCCCTTTACTTTGTGACATAGAGTTCTTCAGCCATAACAAACTCTAGATAGACTTACCTGCTTTTTAAATTCTTTCTTCCATTTTCAGACCCTAGCTGCCCCCACATCCTCACCACCATGCACACAGCACACCGCACAGTGTTTCTACATAATCATCCTTTATTTTACTTTCTTCTGCAGAATTATGCTGTGCTGTACGGGGAAATTGCTTTATTTTCAGGGTTCTAGATTTTCTCTGGTTTTCCTTTGGCATTTCCCTGAACAGAGTCATGGGGCTTGTTTTTCATGTGTCTGTGACACCACTGTGGTGTTGTACTGTTACAGAGATTGTTACCCTGTCCAGATCCAGGGAGGAGGAGTAAAGTTAGGGAACATGGAGATGGAAAGCAACCAAGAGGGCTTTTTTCATTACTTATTATTTTACTTTCAAGAGGGAGATGTGGAGTTTCCTTAAAAGAGCAGAGAGAAATGAGACCTGTCATTCTTATGCTTCATTGTCTATTTTGCAATCACTATTACCTTTTTTCCCTCTATAACACAAGAGACTCTTTTTATTTGTTTGTTTTAAGAGAAAACCATATGATACAAAGAAAGGAGCTTTGTTTTAGAGGACCTGGCCTTTAGTCCTGGCTTCTCCACTTCCTAGCTAAATAACTATAGAAAGTTATCTTCTCTGAGCCTTATTTTCAGAGGCTGATTTTATAGAGATGATAATGCTACTGATTTCACCAAGTTGTTGTATGAGTTAAAAGAAATAATGTACAGGAAAATGCTTCATAAATTATGAATTATGTGCAAACCTACATCTCTTGCCTCCACTTTCTCCATCATCTCTAAATTATCAAGAATTTCTTGTTGCCTTTTTAAAGCAGAAATATAACTTGTATTTTTCTCCCTGACTTTTGCAATAGCCTAGTCAAGTTTGAAAGATTTGGAAATCAACATTCTGTTTTCCAGTGTTTCCTCGGGATCCTCTGACACACTGAACAGCTGTTGTGTGTGTCAGTCCAGAGGTGGTTGCATTTCACTGGTTCAAGATTACATGATTCTGGTGTAGAGTTGCAGAGCTTTTGCTAATAATGGTTCCTTACTCTGACGTATGCTGTATAATTTGGTGTATTAATGAGAGGAAGTCAGGATGAATGCTTTATAAATCACAGAGACTTTGTGAAAGTGGCACAACTGGCACACTCTAATTTTTTTCTAAAGAGAAATGCTTCTCAATTTTCTTTTCTTCTTATTTTTCCAGCAGCTTTGTATCTGCTTTTCAGGGATTTTTTTTTCTACTATATGCAGACAAACTTCTTTCCATATCTACTTTATTCAGTGTTTACAGCAGAAGTCACATGTGAGTTTTATAATTTTTTTAAGGTGTGAGAGTTGTTTAATCTTAGAACAACATCTATTGAGTGAAGGTAGTATTTTTAAAGTAGTCAAGGGAATGCTGACTCTGAATTGAAACTGCATGGATTTGGATCCTGACTCGGCCACCTATTAGCTGTGTGACCTTATGACAAGTCACTTAACTTTTTTGCTCCTCAGTTTCCTCTGTAAAATGGGTGTAACATTAGTACCTACATCATTGGTCATTATGAGGATTGAATTTATACGTGTGTATGTGTGTGTATATATATATATATACATATATAGTGTTAGCTGTTATTGTTATTATTACTGAAAACTTCCTACTATTAATGTATATTGGAGCCAGTCAATACATTATGAATGTATGTGCTTAGGATTCTGCCAGGGATACATATTATATGACACGATTTCGTCCCCCTCTAGAGGCTTGGTCGAGAGTAATGTAAGGCATATTTGGATGGTACATATTGCCTGAGGATTTGCTGCAGGGCTCTTACATGGGTTGACCGATTGGGAACATAGAACATAAACAGAACAAGGAACTGACAAATACAAATCTGTCTTGATCAAGGTAAATGAGTGTTACAGAAATAATTGTAGTAGGAATGCAATGGTAGGCTGATATGTTCTTGAAAGGCTTTTGGAGGAGGTAAGATATTAGCTGAGCCTTGAGTGTGGAATCTGGAAATGAGAAGCAGTGTCACCGTTGGGGAGAAGGAGTAGGCAGTGGGAATAGGAACATCATAATGCCATGGAAAGGGAGCAGCCAAACAGATCAGGGTTAAAGCTCTGGTGCTGCCTCTTACTGGCTTTGTAACCTTAGGTAAGTTACTTAATCTCCTAGAGCCTCAGTTTTCTGTACTATAA